>NW_016159106.1:0-6549 GCF_001687245.7 Rhagoletis zephyria
TTTATTGTGGAAAAGCAACAATAATTTTAAAAAATGGGAGAAGTGATAGCTATTTCGGAAATCACCACATTTTTCATTTAAAAAATGGCCTCGAGCTCATTATAAAATTGTTGAATTAACATTTTTTGTATTATTTCAACTTTTGAATTTCGATTTTCTTTGCGGTAGATACTTCATTTGTACTAGTGTGCGACGCCAGCACGACCTACCTTGTTTATCGCATGGCGAGTTGGTGCTTTTTCGGGCGCAGTACGTCACAGAGTAGCTTGTGCTGCGAGCGTGGCTGGGAACGGAGAAATTTGGCGATTGTGGTGCTATGCCGCCCGAAGGTGATTTTTTCCCAGGTAAAATTGAATTTGGTCCGCCATCTTTGTTGTTCAGATTCGGAGTGCTCTTGAAAATGTCCTTCATAACATCCAGAGGCCGGAAGTCGGAATCTAAACTGTCCACAGCCGCCTCCAGAGTTAGCAGTAGTTCAGTGACGTAACCTTGCATGTCTTCGCCCTGCTCGGCAACAGTTTCCACCAAGCGGGACAGTATGTCGGAGAGCATACGCGAGTTGATGGGCACGTTGAGGGCGCGAAATATTTGCAGACAACGGCCCGCGTAGTGACGCGACGAACAAGATAAGCCCAGCTGCAGAGCGGTTTGCGCCCAGCGCTCGGCAATGCGGGCCTGTGGGTAGCTGTCGGCGAATACCTTCCCCACGTGCTTTAGGAAGCAGCTAAGCTGTTCGGCTGACTTCACCATCCACACTGGCGTTGTATAAGGAAGAGAGAACATAAATGAAGTAAATGGTTTGTGAAGCTTACAGCTTACCTTTCGCTGTGATATCTTCGTAGTTCCACAATGGTTGGCAGGTGTCTCGAGCGAGAAATTGCAACAAACTTTTGATTACATGCGAGATTAGCATGGTGGGGCCCGGTTGTGGGGGCGCATTTTCATCGGTTATTATCAGTGGCACTTCAGAGTTTTCCGAAGTATTTGGATTTATTTGCAAGTTGCCAACATTCAAGACCACTTGATGCTGTTGATTTTGCTGCTGTTGTAGCGGTTGAAGTTGTTGCTGCTGCTGCTGCAACTGTTGTGGTTGCCCAATCACCTGCAGCTGTTGAGTTTGCGACTGTAGCTGTGCAGCAAGAGGCGGCGGTTGTTGCAAGTTTGTGTGTTGCACTTGTTGCTGTTGTGTTGTTGCGTAGTATGTATTAACGTTTTGGATATTCGCAGTCGACAGAGCTACAGCAGAGTTCCCATTATGGCTCATCGCATGGATCATACTTGAATTGGAGACGGGTAAATTGCATGGACTAACGTTGTACAAATAGCTGTCGAAATCTTGATGTGATTCTGAAATTAAAGGGAAGATGGAGAACATTTTTTAAAACATCATCTGATTAAGCTTAATAGTACTCGCTAGTTACTAGAGCAGGACTGGATTTGAATTGAAAAAGTTATTTGTGATTAGTTAGGTATATATGTTTGTGGAACGTTCCATGTCAAACGGACCAAAGCTCTGTCCAAAATTCTATGGGATAGAAATTAACATAAAGCATGTCAAAAGAATCGTAAATTTATAATGCATCAAATCAGACATAGCAGAATTGAAAATTTAGTATTGCGTAAATGNTTTCAAGCGAAAGTTTAAGTGACCGCACAGTACGAACGTTGCCAGACGTAATTCCTTATCATTATTTATCATTAAGTTTGTTAAAACAGTGGTCAGTTATGCNATTGAAAATTTAGTATTGCGTAAATGCCGTGACACTTAAAAGACGTCATGTCCGTAAACGCGCAAATAAATTTATCATTAAGTTTGTTAAAACAGTGGTCAGTTATGTATTAGGTAAAAACGGATTCTAATGTTTTTGGGCTCGCTGATCACCCGAAAAGTCAAAATCAAACGTACGTACGGTGTATGAGCAACATTCATATCTCATCTGGGTTACTCAACTTTTCCGTGATAAATGGTAGACCGAATATGCATCCGCTATTTGAATTTTTAAAATCTGATTTCAGATTCATAATCAGCGGCCTAGAGAAGCCCCAATTATAAAGTTTTAAGCGAATCGAATCGATTTTGAATGTTTTGTCCGTCACATTGGGTCCGCCATTTTAAATTTTTATAATCCGAATTCAGATTCAAAATTAGCGACCTCGATAACCTACGAGTACCGAAATTTAAATGAATCCGGTAAGTTAAAAAAAATCTTCCGTCATATTGGATCCGCCGTTTTGAATATTGCAACTCTGATGGTATATTCGTGATCAGCGATCCTAAAAACATTAGAATCAGTCTTGACCTAATAACTGACAACGTTTTTAACAAACTGAATGCAAAATTTATTTGCGCATTAAGGGTCGCAGCCAGGGGCGCACCCAGGAATATATTTTAGTGGGGGGGGGGGTAATATTCCTGAAGATATATCACCGGAAAATACTGAAAATTTGCTTGATAATACGCTCTTTAAAATACATTTATGCAAGTTTATGTACAGTATGTAATAAATAAATAAACGTTTTAAAATTCATAAACTGCACTTTATTTACATAAGATTAACAGAACTCAAACACTTTTAACCGACTTCAAAAAAGGGGAGGTTATCAATTCGCCGGAATACATAACTTTTTTACCACGTGAACCGATTTCAATAATCCTTTTTTTATTGGAAAGATGGTACCTCTAGGGTCGTCCCGTAATTTGGTTTAGAGATCCGATGATTGGATCATGAAGAAATTAACGGTACCCCTAAATTTGTATATGAGAATTGAAGTCGGTTGTGTTCTTTCCTTAAAAACTACTTGTTTAATAAAAAGTTCTATAAACTCAAGATGCGCTCAACTTTCAAAAGTACCTAATAAAAAATTTTAAAAAAGAGTCAGTAAAAATAAATTTATTGATTCCATGAATTTTTGCACTTTTATGTTCATTTTTTCGATTTCTGGTTTCTGGTTTTCGATAGATGGTGATTTTTCACGATTGCTAAATTTTTTTAATATTTCGAGTTCCGAAAAAATTAACTGAACTCTCAAGAAAAACGAAAAATTCATATAAAACGACGGACGAGAAATGGAAAAGAAATTTTCTTCTACCAAATTTTCATAAATCAGTTTGCAGCTCTCAAGAAAAAAATGCTCGTAAATTTATTTCCTCATGAAAATTTACAGCAAAAGCAAAGCGCCTTTTCAAGCAACAGAAATTATAATAAATATTTCTTATAATTTCCTTGAGAGCTGGATTCTTAGCTTTAAGATACAGTTTGCATTTGAGGTTATTAGCTTTAGGGGGGGTTTAAACCCCAAAACCCACCCCTTGTGTGCGCTAATGGTCGCAGCGTTTACGTAATGCTAAATTTTCAATTCTGCCACGTTTTATTTGGTGCGTTATAAATTTACGAGTCTTTTGACATGCTTTACGTAAATTTATGTCTATCCCATGGAATTTTGGACAGGGCTTTGGTCCGTTTGACATATACATATATGTTTAGTCCTTTTAGCCTCTCATATTGTTTTAACACTTTCACCAATTGAGCAACAATAACAGCAATGACAATGTAATATTTTAAAGCAATAATGGATAAAAATATACATATATGTAGCGCAGGTTTGGATCTTCTTTTTCAAGAACCGATGATTTGTTCAAGTAACCAAAGATTAGAAAGCTTCAAGAATTATTTAAAATATCCAAAAAAAAAATTATTAATTTCATACTGCCGAACGTAAAAAAAATTATATTTTTATTAAAATTGTTACGCTAATAGCAAACGTCTCGAATTTTCAGCAAACTTTTCGATTGTTGTCTCCTGAATTATATCGCGGTTTTGTTGTTGTGTTTCTCAGCTACCTTTCTACTCTACGAAGTGTATTAAACGATCGCTCCACAGTCTCTGTTGTGCATGGAAAATCACTCAGAATGGAAATACACCCATTTGTCGCTAGTAGAAATTCATTCGCTTTTTTAAATAGATCTACAACTTCAACAGACTGTCCATAACTAATCAAACTTGCAGAAAGCAACCTCATTCCCTGTGGATCCTATGGTGCTTGGCTGTAATATGGGGTTGTAGGCGACCGCCATAGCCGAAGGTTAGAGGTGCGAACTATCTACTACTCGGAAGCAGTGGTAAACGTCCAAGTGTATTTCTGCCATGGGAAAGCCTCTCATAAAACCATTTGCCATTCGGAGGCGACGTAAGCTTGTAGGTTTGTCCATTTGAGTTATAACCAGGGCGACCAAAATTAAGCGTGAATTAT
This sequence comes from Rhagoletis zephyria, assembly GCF_001687245.7. Lineage (NCBI taxonomy): Eukaryota > Metazoa > Arthropoda > Insecta > Diptera > Tephritidae > Rhagoletis > Rhagoletis zephyria. The sequence continues at coordinate 4,252 of NW_016159106.1, forward strand.
GAAGGAGATGAATAGAGAAATTGTAGCTGTGAAAAATAAATTGCACGGTGCTACCAAAAAAAGTGGTGTAGGATAGGATAGGATAGTGTTTGGCTGAGATTTGGCTCCGATTTGTGGCGTGCGCCTTTGTGTTGTCACACAAAGGGGAGGGATCTACAATTTTACGCCATCTCCGAACGGCGATGGTATTTTTATGAGAAGCTGTTTTTCATGGCAGAAATACACTCGGAGGTTTGCCATCGACTAACGGGAGGCGACCGCTGTTAAGAAAAACCTATTTTTTCTATATTTTTTGCGATGTTGCTTTCACCAGGGCTTGAACCCAGGCATTGCTAACCACTACACCCAGCGGCAAAAATACGGTCTTGTATTTATATGTGTGCATGTACCGGACGTTCAGATTTTTTGAGCAGTGTGGCTAAGGAGCTCATCAATATTTACTAAAAATTGATATATACAATGGTTCTTTTGTGATATATGTATAACTCAAAAACTTTTTCACCGATTTCGACCAAATTTTGTATAAATATTGCGCTTAGCCCTATTAAGCACCGTGTTGTATATTTTGAAATGAGACCACCTCGGAGACACTACCTTTCCGATAGAAAAAGAATTATCGAAATCGGTTGACGTGGTCCAAAGTTATGCGATAAACATACATAAAAACAATATAAATTCTCACGAATTCATAACCTTCTCTTTTTCTGAAGTCGGGTAACATAAGAAAACCGTTGGTTAGCGATAAAGCTATTATTGATTGACACAGAAGGCGATTTGTGAATTAAGAAAATATGTGTAATTTTACAAAAACAACTGAGTATTTCATTATCACACGAATATACGTTTTTCGACTACGCACACAAAAGTGAGGTTATATTAAAATGTCATCTAACCATAGGCAAACCAATTATGTACGTTCCGTTATTCGTAGTTAACTTCTCAATGCACTTAATTAGTTATCAATTCGTCGGAATATTTTTTTATGTATGTTACCACATAAATTTGGATCACGTTAACCGGTTTCTATAATTTAGTTTAAAGGAAAGGTGGTACCTCCGAGGTGGTCCTATACTTAATTGGTTTAGATCCGATCATTGGATCATGAAGAAATTAACGGTATCCTTAATTTTTTATATGAGAATTGAAGTCGGTTTTTGTTTTTGCTTAAAAATTACTTGTTATGGTTCAAGAACGGTGGGGTGCAATAACACCATACGCAATAAGGCCATATGGTCTTATTTCCATTTTGTTTTGGAAATAAAACCATATGGCGTTATTTCCAATCCAGAAGTGAAATAAAGTCATATTCAAATTTGTGCAAATGAGTAATAAAGCCATATTCTGAGATGACACTGTCAAGGCGAATTAATAAGGCGGTGTTACTGCCGAATCTGAATTTTTCGCCGTAGAGAACATTACGTCCAAATGCAATGAATTATTTAAATTGATACAAATTATTACTAATAAAATGAAATAAATAATTATTTAATATTTCCGGATTTATTGGATATTGGAAAATAAATATATGTACTTAGGTAAGTTTTAATTTTGCGAGTGCATAGCCTGGCGGGTGCACATTTGCTGGCTCCCCGCACCGCGCCACGCCGCACGCGGCCGCGCCCCGCTCGCGACCCCCGCGTCTCGATGCACTGCAGTAGAAAGTTTTTCCCACTTACATGGACTTCTGCATACGGAACCTTTCTCCTTTCACTTACAATGAAAAACTAAACATTTAAGGAACATGAAAATGACATTCTTTATATTAAAATAAATGCATTGTAATATTATTCAATTTCATAACTTACATATTACATCTTATTAAAACTCTTGAAATTTATCATTAAAATATTTAATATATTCTTTGAAGTTTCGTGGATTATCAATTTCCAAATTACAATCCATATTCACAAATTTACAATCAGCATTCTCTATGCAAAGATCTTCGCCTGAAAGATATTACAGTTGTCATGAAGGCGATATGATCGTCTTATCTGCGGGTCGTCTCCTTTTGCCATTTTCGAGCCACCGTTGTAGATGGAAACCCTGCAAAAATCGTCGGATCATTTAGTCTATTTGTGGTAAATTGGAGTACTTACAAAAGTGTTCCTCTGTCATGCTGTAGCGGACCAACTGGTGTCTCTGCGCTAGCTCATTGTTTGTTATCCGATCACTGCTCGTGTTTTAACGAAACGTGATTGAAGTTGAGCATTTGAAAGCACATTTGCATGTCTGGCTGTAGCTGAACGTGTAGAGATGCTCGCTGTTAGTTCTTAGCTCCCAGCATGTTCGGGTTCGAAT
>NW_016159106.1:9737-10721 GCF_001687245.7 Rhagoletis zephyria
AAAAAAAAAGGTTCCGTACGTCATGCGGACTGCGCCCCTCGTGTCGGTTGGGCGGGAATGGAGGGTAAAAAGCCGTTGGGATTAATTAATTAATTAATTAATTACTCACCAGGGGGCTTTGTTTTCCTTGTGAACAAGGCATTCTAATTTTTGAAGGGTGATGCGTTGTAACGCTAATTTTGGCGTTTACCAAAAAAAAGCAATCGTTTCTGTTGAGATGATTCAGTTTTTTATTTTAGGTAATTATCAAAATACATAATTCAATTTTGGTTTTTAATGAAAAGAAATTCAATCGTTAACACTGAAGCTGTAGCATGCATTCAGGCGCTAGGTGGTAACAGTGAGCGGGAAATGACATATAACATCCACTTTTCGTTGATGTACGTATTTCGTTTCACCGTTAACGATTGAGTTTTGTTTCGTTACTTTAGGTCTGAAGCGTAACGAAATTATTTTTGCGCATCAACAAAACGAAATCGATTCATATATGGGTGAAAATTTTTCAACTGGACCTCGGATTTCAGTAAAGTTGGAATTTTTGCGTAAAAATTTGTGAGTATAGAGGATTTTAGATGTGAAAGGGATTATGAGAATTGTTTTGAAAAATTTTAATTTTTAAAGTTTTTATAAGCAATTACATTTTTAAGCAATCTTTTTTTCAAAACTCATTTTCTCTTAAAGTATTTGCCGAAAGTTGATGAAATTTTTTTTGTAAGCGTAGTGACTTTGGAGCTTTAAAAAAAATGTTTTTTATAATTTAGAAATTATTATTTTTTTAATTGAAGCATTATAAATATTCAAGTTGCATTAATAATATGTTCTCAATGAGTGTTTTCCATTTCGTTCATATTTTCGAAAACTGCATTTATTGAAGAAAATCTTTCTAAAAAAAAATTTGTTAGATCTTTTCTGTTTATTACTTACAGCAACATTTGTCACAGCGCGCACGCACTATGAGCCATGCATGCACACCGCCTATGCGCG
>NW_016159106.1:10746-18746 GCF_001687245.7 Rhagoletis zephyria
AGTTAACGACGCTAACCTAAACACTAGATACATACACATATACATATAATCATTATTCACGAACCAAAATACATACAAACAACTATATGCCCTTTAACCTTGTATGGAGTTAACGACGCTAACCTAAACACTAGATACATACACATATACATATAATCATTATTCACGAACCAAAATACATACAAACAACTATATGCCCTTTAACCTTGTATGATAACATAATAACAAAGAGAATACGATAGACAAGTATAAACCTGTAAACATCTTTTTAATAACATAAACAATTATATTCGGTGATAAGTAACAAAGCATTATGATAACATAATGCTAAACATGTAAACATCTTTTTATCACCAAACAAACAATAGTTAGAAATAGTATAAATAGATGTAAGTGTAAAAATGGAAAACAGTTCTGGAAATAAAACGAGACTGAAATAATCTCTTGTGTACTTTTAATTCCTAACAAGGACTCATAACTCGCGCAACGTGTTCACTGCAAAGCGTGTACAGGAGCAATTAATAGTACGCTCATATTTGCGACTTTTAACGTAACCTCATATAATAATAATNGTCACAGCGCGCACGCACTATGAGCCATGCATGCACACCGCCTATGCGCGCAACGTGTTCACTGCAAAGCGTGGACAGGAGCAATTAATAGTACGCTCATATTTGCGACTTTTAACGTAACCTCATATAATAATAAGGGCATATATGGTATTTTAAGGGGTTTTTAGGTTAAGTTTACATGGGAGGTATGTGTTAAAATAATCTGATGAAGTCGATTTTTTTGGAGTTCACGCGCAACTGTATGGTTCTAGAGCCATCAGTCAACCATAAGTACATATGTATGTAAATTTTATGTCTAAAATTTTTTTTTGTGATTGTTCAAGTGTTCAACGTCGCACAGTGTAACAGCCCCATTTATTTTTTGGAAAAAATTGAAGAAGTCGGCGTATAACCTCAATTTTCCGTGTGCAACACTTATGGAGACAAATAAAAAAAAAACGAAAAATAGGCGAGATTGATTTATTTTAAAGCATACCTCCCATTAAAACCTAACCTCAAAAATGTCTTTAAATTGCAATCAAAAGTGCACCGATGCATATATAACTCCGAAATTTTGCCCATATATTTGTAATAATCAGGGAAACGATTTTATCGAAATTGCTTTTTTTCTGCTAAAGAGATAGAGTATATTCGATTAAGAATGTCCACGATTTATCTTTCCCTGATTCCATATATACAGATCTGATTTTTCTGCGAGCAAATCGAATAAAAATGCTGCCAGAAAACTTCAAAATGCATCTTATGGTTCAATGTTACTACAACTATAGAGATTAAAGTTTTGCGAGTTAGAAACTCGAAAGGACCAAATAGTCAAAGATTCAAAGTACAAATTTTCGATATAATGAAACTAGTTCATAGTTTTTCTCTTTTTACTTGTAAAATAAACATTTCTAAAATAAATATTTTTTTATATTTTTTCGGTTTTTGTCTTTTTTAGTGCCTTCTTTTGCCTGCCTTTTTTGCGATTTCTAGTACTTTTTCCTGCCTATTTCGTTATATAATTTTCTCTTTTTTATAGGTTTTTGGGTGCTAAAAATCCGTTCCCTGGTAATAATATTGTGTGTGAACACCAAACAAGAAATGAAATTAATAGGATTAATTTAACACATACCTCCTATGTAAACTTAACCTAAAAACCCCTTAAAATATCAGAAATGACATTACTGTTATATGAGGTTACATTAAAAGTCGCAAATATGAGCCTATTATTAATTGCTCCTGAACGCGCTTTCTAGTGAACACGTTGCGCGCATAGGCGGTGAGCGTGCATGGATCATGATGCGTGCGCGCTGTGACAAATGTTGCTGTAAGTAATAAACAGAGAAGATCTAACAATATTTTTTAGAAATATTTTCTTCAATAATTGCAGTTTTCGAAAATATAAACGAAATGGAAAACACTCATTGAGAACATATTATTATTGTTTTAATTAAAAAAAAAATTTCTAAATTATAAAATTACTTTTTTTAAAGCTCCAATGTCACTACGCTTACAAAAAAAATCATCAACTTTCGTCAAATACTTCAAGAGAAAATGAGCTTCGAAAAAAAGATTGCTTAAGAATTGCTTATAAAAGCTTTAAAAATTAAAATTTTTCAAAAAAATGCTCATAATCCCTTTCACATCTATAAGCCTCTTTACTCTCAAATTTTCACGCAAAAAATCCAACTTGACTGAAATCCGAGGTCCAGTTGAGAAATTTTCACCCATATGTAGTTTGTTGAGCAATCAGCTTCCAGTCCATTTTGTTTTGCCTACTTAGAAACTGTAACCAAGTGGCGATTCCACCAACTCACTAATTTAAACAATTGTTGGCGAGATTTATCGGAAATTAATATGGCCAAGCTATCAACGTAAGCAACTGCCTTCGATCTTTTGACTCTAAAGGTTTCTAATAGTTCATTTAATAACAGAAGAATGGGCGATAGCAGCCTTACCTGCCTACTTGTTCTTTTCATCACGGACCAAGTAACTACATTTGCCTTTATTACTATAGTTGGGGTTGCCAGATTTTTGTTCTCAAAATTCAGTGGCTTTCTCAGCGCTAAAAAATCAGTACATTTTAGTACACATTTGTTAAACGAAAAAATTGGACAACTCAATTGGTTTTGTTAAACACACATTAAAACAAAAAAAATCACATTTATTATTACATATTTAAGTACATATTAGGGTGGGTCATTTTTTTTTGTACTACGTGCGTATAGCATAGGATGACTCTACGCGTAATTATGTATAAGCAAATGTATTCGAAGAAAATGTGAAAATTTTCACGTTTGCGTCCTCTGGCGGTGGTTTTAAGAAGAAGATGAGTGCAGAAGTACAGCATGCTTTTATACAAAATTTAAGTACTTCTTTACGGCACTNTGGGTCATTTTTTTTTGTACTACGTGCGTATAGCATAGGATGACTCTACGTGTAATTATGTATAAGCAAATGTATTCGAAGAAAATGTGAAAATTTTCACTTTTGCGTCCTCTGGCGGTGGTTTTAAGAAGAAGATGAGTGCAGAAGTACAGCATGCTTTTATACAAAATTTAAGTACTTCTTTACGGCACAACAGCAAAATGCTAAGAAAACGATTTTCGAACTTTGTAAAACTGCAATTTGATTTTGCACCCGTGATTTTCTTCGGCGAATTTGCCTAGGCCAAATTTCAGATGGCCTATTTAAGTAGAGATGGTTTATTAACTTCAAAAGTTTCATTACAGACCATACATTTAATCTGCACTTAAATGGCCAATATTTTCAGTTTAAATATGATATATGCTATATATATGTATGATATATATATGTTGTAACAAACAATCAAGATTGATAGATAGGTTGTTTTATCAATCTTTCCAAACAACAATCAGCTGTTCAGCACTAAATGTAAACAAACAAAACAGCAATTTTAAGCAGGGTTCGGAAATTTGTTCAAAGAATAATATTTCACTAACATGGGTCTAGAAAAAAGGCTCTTTAGAAGAAAGTATGCGTAATAAAGTTTCAAACGCGAAAATTTTAAATTATATATTCAATTTTTCGCTTTATTTATAAAACATTTTGATAATTTTAAACACATTAAATTTTTCTTTTTACTTATAAATCAATGAAATGAAGAATTTTCAAATATTTCGTGGTGTTTTGAAAAATTCTTCTAGAACTTCGTCAACTGAAAAATTTATATCTTTGTGAATATTCATAGATGCTAGACTGTTGAGCCTTTCTTGACATGTTGTAATTTTGTCAAGTAGGTTTTAATTCTGTTCAGGCATGAAAAGCTTCGTTCAGGTGTGGCTATTGAAACGGGCAAAAATGCCAATATACGTAAGATCTTAAAAACATTCCCAAAAGACGTTGTATTAGCTACTTGTAATGCTTCGAGAGCATTTCGAAAATGTTCGTGTGAAACTCGTTTTTTCCGCATTTTTACCTCCAGAAGAAAGTTTTGTTTCGAGCAGTCGATTACTTTTTCATAGAAAGCAAACAATTCGATTTTCATTAAAATCATACTTTGAAAACAAAACACTAAAATTATTTAAAACTGATTTATGGTTTAGAAACCGGCTTTTCAAACGAGCAATATATGTATCAAGGAAGGGAATGTAAAAAGCAATGCGATAGTATGCCTCGGCGTCTCCGGTTTTCACATTAAAGCGATTCTTTTGGCGACTGCTGTATCGCGGTACTTTGATTTCTGTACCTAGGTTGGTGCATACTTCTTCTACGTGTTCGAAAAGCAAATGAAAGTTTTTTCTGCATCTTGTCGCATTTCTTCAAATTCATTTAAAGCGTCGTCTAATTAATTTCTATAGATATTCGCACGATACAAATAATTTTTACGGTATTACGGTGACAAATAAAAAGTTTTTGACAATTGGAAGAAATACAACTTCGAAAGTCTTTTTTAAACGATTTTTCATTTTGCTACGTTAGAGCCGTTGCCGAGAAACTTATGGATATATACACATATACAGAAAAATTGCTCGTTTAAGGTAATTATAACAAGGGGCAAAATTTCCCGCAAAACCCCCCTTTGGAAAACTCTGGATCCGCCGCTGGCCTTGGCCCAGTAACTCATAGAAGAAACGTTTCAAATATATGGCCTCCTTTGCGGAGTCGGACAAAGCCATATACTCGGCTTCGGTACCGCGGTTTCGCTTTCGGGACTCCCAACTGATACATGTGTTTGCATATTTGAATGCAAAAACGGTGTATGATTTTCGATCATCGATGTTGGAACCCCAGTCAGCGTCTTCGTAACCTTCTAAGTCTTGTTGCGAAGCCACGAATACTATGCTTAAATCTTTGGTATGCTTAAGATATCGCAAAACTAGCTTTGCTACTATCCAGAGCGCTTTGCCATAGTTGGTGTTGAACTGGCTCAAAACACTGACGGTGTGATGAGCGATCCGACAAGGTTCTGGTACGGTAGTTTTTCGAATTATTTTTCTTCTTCGGTGGACGGGGACATGTCCTTGCTTAATTTCACGCTTGAATTTGCGGGGGTGCTTACATTCTTGTATTCGGTCATGTTGAATTTGAATGAAACGATATATGTTTCGAATTCTGTGTTTGCTTTCCCTGAATGCAAACTTTGCACGTTTGTAAATATGTAGATGGGTTCGTTTGTATACCGATTGGCAAGTTCTTGCTGATAATACACTTCAATTCATTTTCGTTAAGATGACCAAATATTTCATGCCAATCCTGTAGAGAATGCTCTTTCGGTTTCACTAACGCGGTTGTTTCGGTTGCATCTCCCACGTAGTAAAGGTCATTTTCGCGTTGCGCTATGAATACTTCGGCGCCTGTGTTCGGGTTGAATACAACTAGACATTTATTCTTAAATGTGACTTCGAGGCCATTACCGGTAATCTTGGATACTGATAGCAAATTTGTTCTCAGGTCGGGAACGAGCAATGACCGCTTCAAATTTACATTGAGCTTCGCATTTGGCTTTATTGTGACTTCGCCGCATCCTTCCATGCGTATTGAGTTGTCATTTGCTAATGTTAGTAACTTGTTGTTCGCAGTGCCCAAATTAACGAACTTTTCTTGCTGTGTGCACATGTGGGATGATGGCCCCGAATCGAGGCACCATTTCCGGATTTCGAGTCGCAAAATGTATAGAACGCCGATTCATTGACTTGGCAAGAAATGTCATTCGGCGATTGCTGCTTTCGGTTGCTAAAATTCTTTGATTTGCAGTCTCTGGATTTATGGCCAATTTTTCCACACGTGTGACATGCAAATTTAAAACCACTGTTGCTGTTGCCCTTGCTGTCGCTATTATAATTCTTGCTGTTTCTTTCATTATTGCTGCTGTTGCTTTTGTTTTTCTTAAAGTTGTTCTTGTTGGCGTAGAGGGCGCCTTCTGCATCGATAGTTGGGTGTCATTTTCGCACCTCAAACTCTTCTTAAAGTTTATCTTTTAGAACTTCGGGATTTGGCAGTTTCTCTTGCGACTCTCTTGCAATTCGGAATGTCTCATATTCGTTAGGAATGCTATACAACAGAAGTATGGTGAGCATTTCATCAATAACGGTGATCTGCAGCTCCGCCCACTTGTCGACGATTCCGAAAAATTTCTGTGTGTGATCTCGCATATCGCCGCCATCGCTCATTTTACACAAAATGAGCGACTTCAATAGCGTTGCTTGTCGTGCTGGCCCGCTGGACTGATACACATTGTGCAACTTGTCCCAAACATCTTTTAATCTCGCGCAATTTTTTATATTTTGCAATTCTGGTGAACTTATGGACAAAATGAGATCGGATTTGGCCTTCTCGTCGGGTTCTTCCCACTCCGCAACTGCTTCACTGCTTCACTGCTGCGTAGATTTTACAGCTGTTCCCTTAACGTACTTCCAAGAGTCATTTTTAATTAACAATGCTTGGACATGTACATATTTTCCACGTGTCGAAATTGTCCTTACGAAGTGGTTCGATTTTAATTGTTCCGTAGCTCATGTTTTGCTTCTTTTCTAGGGCTCCACTTCTACGAGGTTGTTGCTGCACGATTCTGGTTTCATAACCTGTTCAATTATTTCGAAAAAATAATGAATACGGAGCAACTACTTCACGATTACCCATTTTGTAAATAATGGTGATGCCAGATTTGGTGGATTAATTGGTAGATTATTTTCAACAAAATTCTCACTCACATTATCTCACGTTCGCGATCGATAACACTAGTTTACACGAAAAAAGGACCTCGATAAAAAAGTGCTTTCTAACTTAATTTGGGGTCGCTGAAAATGAAAATGACACTCATTTATTTTTCTCAAGAAGCGTTTTTGCGATTTTTGTAAAAAAAAACTGTTTTTCGAGTCTTATTCTAGTTCTTCACCGAAATCTCCGAGGGCGTTAATGTTATGAAGCAATGATATACATTTTTAGAAAGGTACATACCTCTTCTTTACAGCAATATGCCATTATTGGTAATCTAGTGATTATTACTTTCACAGCAGCCGTTCAAAGTAAAAAACGTTTTAATTTTTTGAGCTTTTTTTTGGAAATGAATGAGGTTTATTGACCTTTTTTCATAAGATACAAATTTTTAATGCAGATGTATATGATAGAAATTTGAAGAGAATTCACATACAATCTAAGCTAAGTATTGCTTCGATGGAAGAAAAAATGTAGAAGTTATGACGCATAATGTAAATACAAGCAATTCGAGGTTTCTAACATTTTCACACTTCAGGTCGAAAATATGATTTTTCTGTCAAACCTCTTCGTTTGTGTTCCATTCTGTCTTCTCGAAGTTGCATCCAACAATAGTCGCCTATCATTGCCTGATCCCAGAAACCTTCATACCGCTTTTTGATAAATAGTTGCATTGTCCTGGTGAAATCTTTCGCCCTGTTCGTCGCTCTCAGCTCCCAAATTCGGTGGAAAAAGTCCAAATGACTATTGAGCAGGTGCATTTTCAGAGACATTCGAGCAGCTGTAATAAATAAAATATTTTGTAAATTATTAAATAGTTTTTTCTTAAAAAAATTATTTTAATCCATGCAAGGTATAACCCTTGAAGATATTTAGGTATAACTCACAAAAAGAAAATTGCATGGATTTTCACAAACTTACATTTTACCTAAAACTACTTCACACTCACCAATGGCATTGAAGTTTTTCATCAAATTGTCAATCAATTTACGGTCGTTTTTGCTTCCATGCGCTTAAATGCGCTTGAATGCGCTTAATCGTACAAAACATGTGGCGCATACAGAGTTTGGAGACCAATGTTCATCCGCATTCTTGGCTTGAATTCCAAAATATTGTTCTTCTTCTTCCTCTTTTTTGGCGCTGTAACCGCCTAAGCGATTTTGGCCGAGTTCAGCAAAGCACGCCAGTCGTTTCTCCTCTGTGCCAACTGACGCCAATTGGAAACGCCAAGTGAAGCCAAGTCCTTCTCCACCTGATCTTTCCATCGCAGTG
>NW_016159106.1:19072-60206 GCF_001687245.7 Rhagoletis zephyria
ATTTTACACAGCCGTATGAGTTTTGAGGGGATGCCAAATTCAGACTTAGGGGCTTATAGGCAACTCCTTTTAGTGCTGTCAAAAGCGGCTTTAAAGTCGACAAATAGGTGGTGAGTGTCGATCCTTTTCTCGCGGGTCTTTTCCAAGATTTGGCGTATTGTGAATACCTGGTCTATGGTGGATTTGCCAGGTCTAAAGCCACACTGATAAGGCCCAATCAGTTCATTGACGGTGGGCTTCAGTCTTTCGCACAATACGCTCGATAAGACCTTGTAACCTATGCTTAGAAGGCTGATCCCGCGGTAGTTGGCGCGAATGGCGGGGTCACCTTTCTTGTGGATTGGGCAGAGCACACTTAAATTCCAGTCGTCGGGCATGCGTTCATCTGACCATATTCTGCACAAGAGTTGATGCATGCACCTTATCAACTCCTCGCCGCCGTACTTGAATAGCTCAGCTGGCAGGCTGTCAGCTCCAGCGGCTTTGTTGTTTTTCAGCCGCGTTATTGCTATACGTACCTCGTCATAGTCAGGCGGTGGAACGTCGACTCCGTCATCATCGACTGCGGGCTCGGGTTCTTCTTCTCCACAACTTTCTGTGCTGCTGCCATTTAGTAGGGCGGAAAAGTGTTCCCTCCATAATTTAAGTACGCTCTGGACATCAGTTACTAGGTCGCCATTATTGTTCTTACAGGAGTGCGCCCCGGTCTTTAAACCTTCCGTAAGTCGCCTAACTCTCTGGTAAAATTTTCGGGCATTCCTCCTGTCGGCCAGCATTTCAAGCTCTTCGCACTCACGTATTTCTGCCTCTCTCTTCTTGTTGCGGCAAATACGTCTCGCTTCCCTCTTCAGATCCCTATAGCGGTCCCACATAGCGCGCGTTGCGCCCGATCGCAGCGTGGCCCTGTAGGCGGCATCTTTTTTCTCTGCAGCTTCCTGACACTCCTCATCGTACCAGTTGTTCTTTCGGGCTCGCTGAAATCCGACTACTTCTTCGGCGGCGGTACTTAATGAGCGGGAAATGTGGTTCCACTGCTCGCATATGTCGGTTTGTTGAAGAGTGCTCTCTGAGAGCAGGTGTGAGAGTCGAGTAGCGAAAGCGCTGGCTGTCTGTTGTGATTGCAGCTTTTCGACGTTAAGCTTTCCTTGCATATTTGGGCGCACATTTTTTGCTGCACAGAGGCGGGTGCGTATCTTGGCTGCAACAAGATAGTGGTCCGAGTCGATGTTTGGGCCTCGGAGTGTGCGTACGTCTAAAACACTGGAAGCGTGCCTTCCGTCTATCACCACATGATCGATTTGGTTTCTCGTTTTTCGATCCGGAGACAGCCAGGTAGCTTGATGGATCTTTTTATGCTTGAACCTAGTACTGCATACTACCATGTTTCGGGCCCCGGCGAAGTCGATCAGCCTCAATCCGTTGTCGGACGTTTCGTCGTGGAGGCTGAATTTTCCGACGGTGGTTCCAAAGATCCCTTCTTTGCCCACCCTGGCATTGAAGTCGCCAAGCACGATTTTGATATCATGACGGGGGCAGCGCTCGTACGTGCGCTCCAAGCGCTCATAGAAGAGATCCTTGGATGCCTCATCCTTCTCTTCCGTCGGGGCATGGGCGCAGATGAGCGAGATGTTGAAGAATCTCGCTTTGATGCGGATTGTGGCTAGACGCTCGTCCACCGGGGTGAACGACAGTACTCGGCGACGGAGTCTCTCTCCCACCACAAATCCAACTCCGAATTTGCGCTCCTTTACATGGCAGCTGTAGTAGACGTCGCAAGGCCCCAGACATTGCTTGCCTTGCCCCGTCCAACGCATTTCTTGGATGGCGGTGATGTCAGCTTTTGTCCTTACGAGGACATCAACCAGCCGGGCAGAGGCACCTTCCCCATTAAGGGTCCGGACATTCCAGGTGCATGCCCTCAAATCGTAGTCCTTTAAACGTTTGCCGTGGTCGTCATCATAAGGGGGGGTCTCATCCGAGGCTTTGCCTTGCTTCTTCACTGGAAGTGGTTTTTACGTGGCGGGTCCCAAGCCCAGCGCACAACCCATTGCTGGGACGGGGGTGGTTTCGCAACCAAATACACGTTTATATAGCGAGCCGCTTGCTCCAAGCAGACACACCTACTGGTGAACAGACGCTGCAGACTTCAGTGAGCCCTTAAACCGAATAAGTCAGAGTGGCCCCACCGAAGCTCCCTCTCTTTCTGCCGTGACCCAAGGCTCCACTCGGATTGGTTACCGCATCTCGCACATGGGTTGCTCACGTTGCCCAGAGTGCGCGAACGAGGACCCAAGAGTCGGGATTGAGTATAGCCATGCAACTGTAACTGCATACCCAGCGCAACGACTATACCCCATTGCACTCTAAATGTTAAAATGTTTGTGGTTATTTTTATCCGAGCACTTTGTTTGAATATGTACAAACCACAAATAAAGCAAAACTTATCCGGTGAGTGATTGCACATTTTGGGTTTTTTCTTTAGAGCAAAAACGTCATTCTAAAATACGAGAGAGCACAAAAAGAACAACTGTCCAAGAAAGTACGAAACGAAATCCGATGACGTTTGTCAACTACCTAACGGGGCAGGAAAATATAGCGGAAGTTCAATGTCGCTCAAGCAATAACGCATTTTACCGACTGGAGATATTTCTGTTCCCCCGTACAGCGTTTACTTTGATTCAGCATATAAATTAAGACAAAATAGACCTTTTTTGTGTTTTTTACCATTTTGGTAACATTCCGTGGATATGGATTCAACCCCAGCCCTGCTTCATCATTTATTTCTGTGTAGGTGTAAAAAAGGGAAATTTGAATGTCAGAAGCTGAATAAGCATCATTTTACAAAATACGTTATAACTTCAACAACTTAGACAATCTTTAGCTTGACTTGTATGTTATAAAACTATTTTGAACTAAAAATTTCATGTATCGGACAAAAAATTTTTTAATCAATAGTAAAACGTCGATAAATTTCAATGATTTCCTAAAAAGCTCAAAAAATTACAATTTTTTTAACTTTGAACGACCGCTGTGGAAGTAATAATCACTAGATTACTAATATTGCTGTAAAGAGGAGGTCTGTACCTTTCTAAAACTGTATATCATTGCTTCATAACATCAACTTCCTCGGAGACTTCGGTGAAAAACTGAAATAAGACACGAAAAAAACTTTTTTTGCGGAAATCGCGGAAATNTATATCATTGCTTCATAACATCAACTTCCTCGGAGACTTCGGTGAAAAACTGAAATAAGACACGAAAAAAACGTTTTTTGCGGAAATCGCGGAAATGCTTCTTGAGAAAAATAAATGAGTGTCATTTTCGTTTTCAGCGACCCCAAATTAAGCTAGAAAGCACTTTTTTATCGAGATGCTTGTTTGAAACTGAAAATTTGTAAACTAGTGTAATATTCCAAATCAATTTTTGCATTCTTTTATCGCGAGTGAAAAATGCAAACAAATTTATCATCTCTCACATTCGGAATGCGATCGACAAAACAATTTCCGCTGCTTTTCGTTAGCGATCGAAAAAAGCAAAGAAATTTCCTCTCACCCGAATATGAGAAGTCCGAGCATTGCCGATTTCAGCCTCTCAACTACGCAAATAATCCATTCGCGGTCACTCANCATCTCTCACATTCGGAATGCGATCGACAAAACAATTTCCGCTGCTTTTCGTTAGCGATCGAAAAAAGCAAAGAAATTTCCTCTCACCCGAATATGAGAAGTCCGAGCATTGCCGATTTCAGCCTCTCAACTACGCAAATAATCCATTCGCGGTCACTCACAACCAGTGTTGCCAGGTCTTCGGCATGAAAAAACGTCCCTTTTGGTCTGAAAAACGTAATTTCCTACCCAAAAACGTCTTTTTCAAATGTATGCACAGAGAATTGCTCTTATTAAACTTTTATTGTACATACACAAAAGTACATAAGTATTTACGTAAGGTATATTAAAATATCATTTCTACAGAGCACATTTAAAATTCATTATAAACTGCTTTGAGATCGTTATAAAAAAATCATTCTATACATACACTTGTGATCAGCTGATTAAGTCATCAACATTTTGATCGATTGTGGCTGTTGTCGTTTATTTAATGTTTATTATTTTTTCCATAAAAGTCTAGATTTTTATATAACAAACAAAATATAAATCCACATTTCAAACTTTGTGCAAAAATTATAAAAAATCTGCAAAAGTTCAGCTAGATTTTCACCTTTTTATTCAGATTTTTAGGAATTAGGCTAAAGAATCGCGTTGATTTTTAATAATTCTTTTTCTTGTAGCATTTGGTTAGGTAATTGGTTGTCGAAAATGCTAAATTACGGTCTGTAAGAAGGGACGTAGCAATATTTCAGCCGTTTTTGCGTTCATTACATTTTCACGACAGTCTTAAACAAGTCGCCTACTTGTTTCTGACTTTTTATGTTGCTACAGCTTTTTTGGTGCTTTTGCGAGCATGCGTGTTGCAATAGATCAGCTCTTCCTGATTTGGCTTTTAATGTGCAAACACTGCAATAAGCCTCGTAACCTCAAGTGTTTACAAAACCAGCCTTTGGACGCGGGATCCTTAGTCCAAGAATCCAAAAAAATGCGCGTACGCTTGCTTTGCATCACAGTTAAGTCATCTCTGTCCAAAGAATAAATATCTGTTTAAGAAAAGTGCTGCGAAGAAATGCTTGTAAAGATTTGTTAAGAAAATAATTCAAAATTAGTTCTACTTACGTCCGAACGTCAACAGGATACAAAAAACGTCCAAATGACGTTAAAAACGTCAACCTGGCAACGCTGCTCACAACAGCTTTTCGCGATAAACTTATCGCGAAAAATTTTCAACGACGTTGCATGATATCTCCGCATTTGTTTTGGGTATGCATTTTGTTATGCATGCAGCATACATACTTATGTACATATGGATATGTAAGTAATGCAAGCAAATGCTTTTCGGTTGGAAGGAATATAGGGATATGCACAAATATATGAATTATGGTGGTAACATGTATGTATGAACGTACATATAAATTACATACATGCATACGTGTAGTTAAAGTATATTCCAAGCATACACTTTTCAGTATAATGGTGTATCTGCATGTTATTTTATTATAATGATTGCGTTTATTTATTGTATCTAATAAAAGGAACTTAGTGAGGATAAGATTGACTAATGAGAAAAATGGGCGTCTGGTGAAGACTGAGAGTAAAGAAAAGCAGAAAAAACAATACATATAAATTTTTTATTTCTTTTAAATGTTTCGATTCACCATTATAAGGATATTAATAAGAAACCAAAAATAGACACACGTAAAGAGAATAGGAATATGAATGGATGTATGTATTACTTAGAAGAAAACTCAATAAAACGAAGGTCCGCATTTCATATCCATGCACTCATACATATGTATGTATATATGTGTGTATCTATATGCATGTACTTATATAAGTGCACAGTTATTTACTGAACAGTAGCGCAGAATGAGCACAGATTTCTGAATTCGTCACTTTAGATATAGATTTCTAGTGAAAAAACTGAAAAAAAAATAGTTTATTAAAAGTACCACTTTTCGCCGATTTTGGACTGGTGAGGATCTGACTACTAGCGGACTAGTTGGTTTTTCGCGATAAAGACATAGTACAGAACTAGAAATTTGATTCACTAGTCCGCGGTTTCCCTGCAGGATGGGAAGACTTTTCTATTACTTCTGCTACTGACCACAATGCATATGTGTACATATACGTGCAATTATAGCGTCATTGCTTAGATAAGCGAAAAAACATCTTCCATACAACGTCCTAAAAAGTTTTCAGGATTAGCTGTTGTGAGTGATCGCGAATGCAGCAGCCGCATTGTTTATTTCATTTATGTAGGTGCACACCAAAAACTCTTACAAAATGAAATTTTATGAAAAACGTACGTATTTACGAATAACTGGTATTCAGGGAAATCCCAACTAAACCACACAACTCCGCACTTAGCGAAATGCAGTTTGAAGAAAAATTCGTAACCTGCTACAACTCTAAAACGGACGAAATCATGTGCTTTATTTCCGTAAATATTTCTAAAGCATACTAATTATTAGTGGAAAATAAACAAATGGTAGGTAGAAAGCTGCTGCAATGTTGTATCTACATACTAGGGATGTTGCGAATGTGGAATTTTAGACATCCGCGGATGCGAATGCGGATGCGGATGTTTAAAAGCTAACATCCGCGGATGCCAATGCGGATGTCAAATATTTTTAAGAAATAATTTTGGTGAGTACATTAGGTGATTTAGGTAAAGTACCAGGTTGACCCAGCTTTGCCCGGAGTTCATATACTTTTTAAAGTTTTCAAGATTTGGGTAGCTTTAAAAAATATTTTGGAACAAAAATAGGATTTCCATATCTTTTAAGTAAATTCCTTACTCTAAAATTTAGGTGGCAACCCTATTCCGAAATACGCTGGAATGAATGGTACATATCTTGAGCGTAAGTGTACTATGTATGTATACATAAAAAAATGTTAATTGAGATTAACAAAATTAAAATTTGTATAACAAGGAAGCGTGGCAGTCCGGATGGAAAATATTTTCTGACCAAAGTTCTCAACAATACCTTTCATTTGATATCCATATTGCGATGTTTTAGATAAATTGTGTAGAATCGAAAATAAGTGGCAACCTTACACTATTATCCTAAGACATAACATTTTGTGTATAGGGAAAGCATTGTTTAAGAATTGAATGTTTTAATTATTTTTAATTAATTTCTACGAGTCTTCCCGAAGATATTGCCTATTCAGATAACGTTAAAATCCAAAACGTTATGTGTGTACAAAATTTGATCAAAATCGTTAGAGCCGTTTCCGAGAACCTTATGGATATATATACATATATACAAGAATTACTCGTTCAATGTAANTTCGATTCACCATTATAAGGATATTAATAAGAAACCAAAAATAGACACACGTAAAGAGAATAGGAATATGAATGGATGTATGTATTACTTAGAAGAAAACTCAATAAAACGAAGGTCCGCATTTCATATCCATGCACTCATACATATGTATGTATATATGTGTGTATCTATATGCATGTACTTATATAAGTGCACAGTTATTTACTGAACAGTAGCGCAGAATGAGCACAGATTTCTGAATTCGTCACTTTAGATATAGATTTCTAGTGAAAAAACTGAAAAAAAAATAGTTTATTAAAAGTACCACTTTTCGCCGATTTTGGACTGGTGAGGATCTGACTACTAGCGGACTAGTTGGTTTTTCGCGATAAAGACATAGTACAGAACTAGAAATTTGATTCACTAGTCCGCGGTTTCCCTGCAGGATGGGAAGACTTTTCTATTACTTCTGCTACTGACCACAATGCATATGTGTACATATACGTGCAATTATAGCGTCATTGCTTAGATAAGCGAAAAAACATCTTCCATACAACGTCCTAAAAAGTTTTCAGGATTAGCTGTTGTGAGTGATCGCGAATGCAGCAGCCGCATTGTTTATTTCATTTATGTAGGTGCACACCAAAAACTCTTACAAAATGAAATTTTATGAAAAACGTACGTATTTACGAATAACTGGTATTCAGGGAAATCCCAACTAAACCACACAACTCCGCACTTAGCGAAATGCAGTTTGAAGAAAAATTCGTAACCTGCTACAACTCTAAAACGGACGAAATCATGTGCTTTATTTCCGTAAATATTTCTAAAGCATACTAATTATTAGTGGAAAATAAACAAATGGTAGGTAGAAAGCTGCTGCAATGTTGTATCTACATACTAGGGATGTTGCGAATGTGGAATTTTAGACATCCGCGGATGCGAATGCGGATGCGGATGTTTAAAAGCTAACATCCGCGGATGCCAATGCGGATGTCAAATATTTTTAAGAAATAATTTTGGTGAGTACATTAGGTGATTTAGGTAAAGTACCAGGTTGACCCAGCTTTGCCCGGAGTTCATATACTTTTTAAAGTTTTCAAGATTTGGGTAGCTTTAAAAAATATTTTGGAACAAAAATAGGATTTCCATATCTTTTAAGTAAATTCCTTACTCTAAAATTTAGGTGGCAACCCTATTCCGAAATACGCTGGAATGAATGGTACATATCTTGAGCGTAAGTGTACTATGTATGTATACATAAAAAAATGTTAATTGAGATTAACAAAATTAAAATTTGTATAACAAGGAAGCGTGGCAGTCCGGATGGAAAATATTTTCTGACCAAAGTTCTCAACAATACCTTTCATTTGATATCCATATTGCGATGTTTTAGATAAATTGTGTAGAATCGAAAATAAGTGGCAACCTTACACTATTATCCTAAGACATAACATTTTGTGTATAGGGAAAGCATTGTTTAAGAATTGAATGTTTTAATTATTTTTAATTAATTTCTACGAGTCTTCCCGAAGATATTGCCTATTCAGATAACGTTAAAATCCAAAACGTTATGTGTGTACAAAATTTGATCAAAATCGTTAGAGCCGTTTCCGAGAACCTTATGGATATATATACATATATACAAGAATTACTCGTTCAATGTAATAAGATAAAAAATGGAAATGTTACTAATTTTTAATAATGTTTTTTTTTTTATTTAGTACTTCAATTAAAAAATTGGAACACTGTATTTAAGAAAGAGTAATTTTGCTGCGTTTTCGGGTTACAGCCTGATTCTTAACCTGCGCCACTAAATAACTATTCGCCCGAGGCGACAAACTTGAAAAACAAGAAACTTGACAAAGTTGTAAATTCTTTTCGATTGACGCTGCACCAGTTGAGAGGACTTTCAGTATGTTTCTTTTTTTATTGCGGTGCAACAGTTCCTTTTTGGGAATTGCCTCGGGGCTGCAAATGTCGGATGTATCTTCCTGACCNACCCAGCTTTGCCCGGAGTTCATATACTTTTTAAAGTTTTCAAGATTTGGGTAGCTTTAAAAAATATTTTGGAACAAAAATNAATATTTTTAAGAAATAATTTTGGTGAGTACATTAGGTGATTTAGGTAAAGTACCAGGTTGACCCAGCTTTGCCCGGAGTTCATATACTTTTTAAAGTTTTCAAGATTTGGGTAGCTTTAAAAAATATTTTGGAACAAAAATAGGATTTCCATATCTTTTAAGTAAATTCCTTACTCTAAAATTTAGGTGGCAACCCTATTCCGAAATACGCTGGAATGAATGGTACATATCTTGAGCGTAAGTGTACTATGTATGTATACATAAAAAAATGTTAATTGAGATTAACAAAATTAAAATTTGTATAACAAGGAAGCGTGGCAGTCCGGATGGAAAATATTTTCTGACCAAAGTTCTCAACAATACCTTTCATTTGATATCCATATTGCGATGTTTTAGATAAATTGTGTAGAATCGAAAATAAGTGGCAACCTTACACTATTATCCTAAGACATAACATTTTGTGTATAGGGAAAGCATTGTTTAAGAATTGAATGTTTTAATTATTTTTAATTAATTTCTACGAGTCTTCCCGAAGATATTGCCTATTCAGATAACGTTAAAATCCAAAACGTTATGTGTGTACAAAATTTGATCAAAATCGTTAGAGCCGTTTCCGAGAACCTTATGGATATATATACATATATACAAGAATTACTCGTTCAATGTAATAAGATAAAAAATGGAAATGTTACTAATTTTTAATAAGTTTTTTTTTTTATTTAGTACTTCAATTAAAAAATTGGAACACTGTATTTAAGAAAGAGTAATTTTGCTGCGTTTTCGGGTTACAGCCTGATTCTTAACCTGCGCCACTAAATAACTATTCGCCCGAGGCGACAAACTTGAAAAACAAGAAACTTGACAAAGTTGTAAATTCTTTTCGATTGACGCTGCACCAGTTGAGAGGACTTTCAGTATGTTTCTTTTTTTATTGCGGTGCAACAGTTCCTTTTTGGGAATTGCCTCGGGGCTGCAAATGTCGGATGTATCTTCCTGACCTTCATCTTCACAATCTAGCATCATGGCAAGATCGTTGTTTAAACACCGTTGTGTTCCAATTTGGAGCATCAAATCCTTTGATAGTTTCAGAATTTGTAGAACCTGACACGGCATCAGCGTTTTTCGATTACGGTTTTTGTACTTCATTTTTAATCCTGTCTTCTGTGACTGGCTTGAGCGAGGTGTGAATAGGTGGATATGGCAAATAAATTGTTAGTTTCTAGAAATAGTATAAAATCTTGTTATTTTGTTAAAAAGGTACCATTCCGTGCGCTCAATGTGTTTTGATATATTTTTTGAAGCGAATGAACGCAAATTTCCCACATATATATCGCTAATACTATTTTAAGAGGGCTTATTTCCCATTGTTGCTGAAATGCAAAAAATCACAACTAACTAAATTTTTGTATTGCCTAAAATGATATGGGGACTTATGATTCGATGAAATGCATCATAATCAATCAACAAGTTAATTTTGGATTTTTAGTTAGTTACGGCTTTTTGTATTTCAACTACGATGTGAGTTAAGCCCTTTCCATACTATACTAACCTTATATTACATGCCAAGTCCCACGCCTCAATAGATATAAAATTCACCTGGAATTAATTCCTACTTAACTTGTGAACTTGGCTGGCGACTTATTTACATAGCATTTTATCTTTATTTTGATGCGCGCTCATTTTGACAATTTACACAAAATTAAAATAAATGTTTTTCTCTTCGGGCTGAAAGACTAAAAGAAGGAAACACTAAACCTAACCCAGGACGTGCTTCGTTAGTCGATTCGAGTAACAAAAATCGTGTTTCGCTTCGTACCCCTCTCTGAAGTCATTTACCATTTTGTTTATTATATGTAACAGAGAAGATAATATGTATTTAATATTTTGCTCATGTGTTTGAAAAACTATAAAGAACCAAAATTCATAAAATGTATTTTCGTTTTTAACTCTTTTATGTTTGTTATTTCAATTCAAAGTTGGTGTTGGTCGTTTCGACAAGAAGGTGGACGTAGGGGACAGTCTTACCGTAGCATCTCTACAATCAAAAAATATTGGCTAAAATTTTTGTTTGCCAGATATACGTTTTAACAGTGCACTTGTACAATATTCGCATTCGCAAAAGCTCCGCATTAATTATTGCGAATGCGAATGTCATAATTTATGCGGGAGTTCCGCGGTTGCGAATGCGAATGCGAATGCGAATGTTCGCAACAACCCTGCTACATACATACATACTTTAGGCTAAAAGGCTCAAAAGTAATTTTTCGTCTTTCCAAGGTCGTAGTAAAACCCACGCTTAGCTATTATTTGATTATTGCTGCAAAATTTTTGCTCATTCTGAGCTACTGTTCAGTAAATAACTATGCACTTATATAAGTACATGCATATAGATACACACATATATACATACATATGTATGTGTGCATGGGTATGAAATGCAGACCTTCCTTTTTTTATTGAGTTTTTTTCTAAGTAATACATACATCCATACATATTCTTATTCTATTTACTTGTGTATATTTTGGTTTCTTATCAATATCCTTATAATGGCGAATCGAAACATTTAAAAGAAATAAAAACTTTATATGTATTGTTTTTTCTGCTTTTCTTTACTCTCAGTCTTCACCAGACGCCCACTTTTCTCATTAGTCAGTCTTATCCCCACTAAGTTCAATTTATTAGATATAATAAATAAACGCAATCATTATAATAAAATAACATGCAGATACACCATTATACTGAAAAGTGTACGCTTGGAATAAACTTTACCCTGTAGTTCTGTTCGAGTTTTGCTGGTGACTGGTGCTGGTGATTCCATGCATCACCGATTCTTAGGCAATTCGCTAGCGACAGGTTATGCGACGCTCGTATTGAAAATATCGCATGCTAGCGATTTTATGCATTACTGGTCGTTAGCCAATACGCTATCGATTAGTAATCGTCACTTGCGCACCAGGTAATCCCTAGCGAAAGGACAAACCACGCGCACCCTCTCGGTACGCTTCAATGACATTGCCATGTTAATTTCGTTAGAGAAAGGAATTGGTGTCGCANGGTGATTCCATGCATCACCGATTCTTAGGCAATTCGCTAGCGACAGGTTATGCGACGCTCGTATTGAGAATATCACATGCTAGCGATTTCATGCATTACTGGTCGTTAGCCAATACGCTATCGATTAGTAATCGTCACTTGCGCACCAGGTAATCCCTAGCGAAAGGACAAACCACGCGCACCCTCTCGGTACGCTTCAATGACATTGCCATGTTAATTTCGTTAGAGAAAGGAATTGGTGTCGCAAATTTTGTCGCTAGTACCCGCCCGGGTACCACTAATGATTTCGCTGACCCGCCAGTAGTAAGTACTGGTCACCCGATATTAGCGATACCTATTCCTTTTCCTAACGAATTTAACATAGCAATGTCATTGGAGCGTACCGAGCGGTGCGCGTGGTTTGTCCTTTCGCTAGCGATTACCTGGTGCAAAAGTGGCGGTTGCTTATAGCTATCGCATTGCCTAACGACCAGTAATGCACAAAATCGCTAGAATGTGATATTTCCAATACGAGCGTCGCATAACCTGTCGCTAGCGAATTGCCTAACAATCGGTGATGCATGGAATCACCTGCACCAGTCACCAGCAAAACTCCAGCAGAACTACAGGGTAACTACACGTATGCATGTATGTAATTTATATGTACATACATATATATTACCACCCTAATTCATATATTTGTGGATATTCCTACATTCCGTCCAACCGAAAAGCATTTATTGCATTACTTACATATACATACATATGTACATGTTTAGAAGAATAGCGATTACGCCAAGTTCAAACACTGTTGTTTGCTTTCAAGTGATCTTTATTGAATTAATGATTACGTTTTTATACACACTAAACGCTTACGTAGCTAAATAATAAGGCCATAAAGACTTTAGATCGTAAGCAAAATTATTGTTAAGGCTTTATTCCCAAGTTTTGGTTTACATAAGCATAATTAATGCAAATGCTTTATTCCCACGTTTTTGTTGACATAAGCATATTCCACATTTTGCGTCTACTTTCATTTGCGTGCATTACTCAACAATGTCTCATATGTAACTTGACACATGCCAAATTATTTGGCTATAAGAATACACTAAAAGGCATATAGTGCAAGCTAGGCATAAAAGAACGCAAACGAAAATTAATATCCTGTTGAATAAAGCCAATGCAATATTAATATGTCGACTTTTCTTATTAAATAACATCCTCCCCCCGGTGAGCGCAGCTCGAATTCCTTTGCAGGTTCTGTCCTAAATGTTTATTTAAAGTTCAAACTTCCTTGAGAATGTCGAGGCGCAGGTGTGGGTTTTTCATTTTGACCGGATGTGGTCGCAGTCGTAGATGCGTGCAATGTTTCCTGTTTGGCTGTTTTAAATTCTTTTTTGACTAGCATGAACACCAAAAGGCACAAAACTGTATCCAACCGTTATGTGGTGCGCATTTTGTGCTTTAAGTTTGTTTGGTAGAGCTAATATGCGTTGATTGTCCAATGATGATTGTAAGGACGTGAGGTTTTGTATTTGTGTTATGTATTTCTCATCATCCCGTGATTGAAGAAGAGGCTTTATATGTTCTGCTGCAGCTACTTCGGAAATTTCTCCCAGGCTAGTGTAGGACGAGCAAAGACTCGTCGATATCAACTGATCTGCTTGAACTGATATAAAATTATGTTTTAGTATGCAGTCTGGTTGGAGTGATAACAGTCCTGATCCTTTTAGAATCACCTGAATGATTTGTTTTCCACATACTGCTGTCTCACGAGATGAAACTGACGTGGCATAAATCCATTGATTTTTATGCTGTAGTGATATCCATGCAACATCGTTTGGTGTTTTTCGCAGTTGACAACTTGGCTGGGTGTTGTTGTTGAATAAATTTAATTCACATGCGCATTTAGATGAACCGTGACTATAAGGAATTTGAATTTTAAAACAGATGTAATTTCCATTTTCAATATCCACACAAGATTGAAATTTGGAGATGCTCAGAGGGAAATGTTGACCGAGAGCTGTGTTTATTGCCAAAACTGCAGCACACGGACTTATTTCAATCACAGTCCCATTAGTCCAAGAAGGAATTGGTAGCAGATTGAATAAGTCGTATCGATCATGCTCTACCAGAGGCAATGTGATGCTGAATACAACTTCNGAGAGCTGTGTTTATTGCCAAAACTGCAGCACACGGACTTATTTCAATCACAGTCCCATTAGTCCAAGAAGGAATTGGTAGCAGATTGAATAAGTCGTATCGATCATGCTCTACCAGAGGCAATGTGATGCTGAATACAACTTCCTTTTCTGTAAGTCCTCCCTTAACCGTCATGAGTTGGTATAGCTGGAGTAAATCTTCTTGGTTTACAGGCAGTTGCAATGGTGGTAATAAGTGAAGTTTAATTTTGTTTACTTTGTCTTATTTTTCCATGATGAGTATCTATTAGAACGGCTAATATTGCAGATTGCGTTCTTTGCAAATTGGCTGCCATAAGTGTGAGTTGGATGGATAACTAGGAAAAGATTCGATATAATTTTTCTTGGTATATCTCATGCGTGTCGTTGCTGATCCTCTGGAATATTTGACTCACTTGTTGATCAATGATGTCGAACTTCCTCTTGACCGCTTTTTGATCCTGCTTCAAAATGTTGATAGTTGAGTCCACAATGGATGTTTGATTTCTGATCAGGTGCAGCAGATGTAGTTCATTTTCCTTGACGTGTGTGATTGTTTTGGAAATTTGTTCTGCATATTCTGCGCCCAGTACTCCAAACAAAGAATTAGCCATATTTCCAACTGCATCAATGGCACCTCGTTTATGCCGATTAGATTTTACTATTGCGTAGTCTAGCTGCAACTCTTTTTCAGTCTGTTCAAGATGTGCTACCAGAGAAAGACATGAGCTTTTTTGTGTGATTTCTTGACATAAATGGCGCAGGGCTCTTGTGCCATTTGACAGCGCTGCTAGTTCTACCAAAAATCCTTCCATGTCATAGTAGATTATTAGGTTCCAATCGGTGGTTGATATGGCTGTTGAGCCTATTCCTTCAAAATGAATGCAAAGCCTTGATCCAAATCGCTTATTTTGAAGTTAAGCTCCTAAAGCCAATGGTAAGATGAGTAGGGTAATAAGAAGTGTAGCAAGTCCTTGGTGTAAGGAAGAATTATTCCTCCTTGATGGAATTTTGTCTTCCTCAAGCAATTTGTTGGTTGATTGTCATCCTGTGGCATCATTTGTTTCCTTGGGCAACGGTGCAAGCCGATGAATAGGCCTCTTGCAAGTGCCACTAGCAGTTTTTACATCAGCCACTCTCACTACACCGTCGTTTCCTTCATATACTGCCTTGGTGGCAAAACAGCAAAATACCGCTACATAGGCCTTTTGTGGTTTCTTTCACCTTATCTTGAAGTGAACCCAAAATAGCCCGCAGAAGTCCACGCCTGAGTTGATGAATGGTCTTGCTGGAGTTACTCTTGTTGAAGGCAAGTTCCCCATAATTTGACTCATTAGTTTTGGCTTAGCTTTGGTGCATCTTACACAGTTCGTTGATCGTGTCAGCAATTTTCCCTTAATAGGCCAAAATCTTTGCCTTATGTAGAAGCGCTTGAGGTCCACAATGATGGTTTTCTTTATGGATCATTTATACTAATAATTTGGCCAGCGAATTTTTATGTGGAATTAGCATAGGGTGTTTGGCATCGTATGCAAGTTCTGATGCTTGTAGACGCCCTCCAACTCGGATGATGCCATTATTGTCCACAAACGGTGACAGGCTGCGGAAAGAACTATTTTTGCGAACTTTGTTGTATTTTTTAAGGTGCTGAAGCTCTTCCTCAAAGTCCAATTGCTGCATTGTACGAACGATTAGCACAAGCGCTTTTTCCAATTCGTGTACGGTTAAGGGAATGTCTGACTGCCGCGATTGGTTTCTGGCCTGATTGATAAATCTCAGCATGTAGCTTGTTACTCTTTGTTTTGAAAGAGCCATTGTGTCGAATGCTATAAAGTAAGCTTCCTTCATGTCCAGAGGTTGCAACAGCGACTGATGTCACCCTTTTCCGTTCCATGTTGATACCTTCGTCGATTACTGATAATGTCTTGGAATACTTTGAAGGCCAAGTGTCTTCTTTACCAAGCAAGATTGTTGGCCCATAAAACCACATATTGCAGGTTTCTAGCCTCCCCGGCGGCAGTCCACGTAATAGAATGTCAGTTGGGTTGTCTTTTGAGCTTATATGCCGCCATTGTTCAGCGGTAGTGTGCTCATGAATAACAGCTATACGGTTTGCCACAAATGTTTAGTATGATGCTCAGGATGAGTTAATCCATGCCAATACGATTTGTGAATCAGTCCAAAAGTATGTAGCCACATCGTCTAGCTTAATTTCTGATTTGACCCTTGTAGTTAATTGAGCACCCAGTACTGATGCACAGAGCTCAAGCCGAGGAATAGTTTGCCATTTCAAGGGTGCCACACGTGATTTTGCGCAGAGCAGCCCCACTTGTACTAGTCCCTTATCCAGCTCGGATATAATGTAAATCGCATCGGATGTATCCTTCAAACACGTGCCGTGAAACTTGCATGTTGTCCAATTTTTGCAAATCATTTCGGAATGTTGTCCATCTCTCATTCAAATCGGCTGGTAATGCTTCATCCCATGTCAGTTTTAGTTGCCAAAGATCTTGAATAAACATTTTTGCCATGACTAAAATTGGTGCTAGTATCCCCAACGGATCGAAGAGCCTTGCAAGATCGGCGCTGACTGAGCGTATAGTTGCAAGACTGCAGCTTCCTAGGCATACCTTTACGCAGAATCGATCCATCTTAGGCATCCATGTTAACCCCAACGTTTTAATAGTTTGATTGATGTCATTGTCANATTTCTCTCAACACATGATTTGGTAACTATAACCAAACAGTGTAACTATAACCAAATCATGTGTTGATATAAACATATTTGGTTGACGTAACTAAACCCTTTTCTCAGTGTATGTCAACTTCATGTTCCTCCATGCCAACATTTTGCAGTAATTGTGAGTGCTTGGNAACGTTTTAATAGTTTGATTGATGTCATTGTCAAAGTCTATGTCAACTTCATGTTCCTCCATGCCAACATTTTGCAGTAATTGTGAGTGCTTGGCGCACCATTTTATTAGGTTAAGACCACGTTGTTCTAAGATGTGTATCAGTTTCTGTTGGATTTCCATCGTCGTGGTTAAGCTGTCTGACCCACCAATTCCGTCATCTACCCAAAAATTGTCCTGTAGAAACTGAGTACCAAGAGGATATTGTAATGCATTTTCTTTTGCAATTTTCTGCAAACATTTGGTGGCTAAATATGGAGCAGATCTTGTCCCATATATGATTGTATTTAGCTGATAATGCTTTATTGGTAGGCTTGAATCCTTTCGCCAGATGATAAGCTGGAATTTGCGCTCGTCCGGTTGAATGAGCATTTGTCGATACATTTTTTCTACATCTGTGGTGAAGGCGAACCTGGGTAAACGGAAGCGAAGTAAAATGGTGAAAAGCTCGCTCCGGTATACATGATGTCGTTCAAAGACATGCCAGCAGACGATTTTGCTGATGCGTCGAACACCACACGCAATTTTGTAGTGCGGCTTTCGGGTCTCACAATGCAATGGTGAGGAATGAAGTACCTAGGTTTACTGATGGAATCAATATCCAATTGCGTCATGTGCCCGAAGTTCTCATATTCCTCCATAAATTGTACATATTGATTATTTGTCTGGAGCGATTTTGCCAGTCGACGTTCTAAGGCCAGGAATCGATTATACGTCATCCCATAGGATTCCCCTAAGGCCTAAGGATATTCATGAAATGGTAGCCTTACCATGAATCTCCCATTTTCATTGATGAGGGTATGTTGTGCGAAATGAGCTACGCACTGTTTTTCTGCTACGGAATGTTGTTTTATTACAGTTGCAACATCCTCAAGTTCCCATAATCGAGCAATGGCTGCATCTAAATTGATGTCATCGTTGGTACAGATTCAACATATTCAACATAAAGGCAAGAATACACTAAAAGGCATAAAGTGCAAGTTATGCATAAAAGAATGCAAGCGAAAATCCTGTTGAATAAAGCCAATGCAAAATTAATATGTCGACTTTTCTTATTAAATAACAGTACATATCAGTGTTGTTGCGAATATTCAATTTCGCATTCGCTACCGCGGAGCTTTCGCATTAATTTTAACATTCGCATTCGCTTTCGTATTCGCAATAATCAATGCGGAGCTTTTGCGAATGCGAATGTTGTGCAAGTGCACCGATAAAACGTATACCTATATGGAAAACAAAATGACAAATTGTAGACAATAATTTTGCCTGTGGCCGTGGGAGTATTTGTAACAAAACTTTATCTACTTTGATAAAAATGTCTTTAAACATATTACTTCTTTAGCTATATAACCGAGCTATCAATGGACAATCATGCAAGTTCCAACTTCTACTTGACCTTTGAAGTACTTCAAAGAAAACATAGTATTTTGAACATTTTTTTATTTTTTTTTGTACTTTAAATACCTGTATTGGTTTATTTCTTTATTATGATTTTTTTGGACCAAACTTAAAAAAACTACTTGATAAAAAATAAGAAAAAATGTACAGCAATTCTTAACCAAATTTTCGTTATTTGCTTTTGATGTTACATACAGTCGTTTCAATAATTTCAAATGGGGCTCTTTTGGGAATTTATTTTTAGAACAATTTTAAAAACAGTAATTTTGTTTACTTGTCGGGCAATCATAGAGATATACATTGGATCCTTGGCTAAAAACTTCTGTGGTAAAAATGTCCCTTCTTTGCTATTTAAAGTCAAAGAGTAAGCTCCTTCAATAGGGATTTCCAGCAGAAATGATCCACGTCTGTCTATAAAGACAATCGATGCTAGATTAATTAAAAAACTATGGGTCTGACCTTTAATAAGATAAGAATAACGTAACTATCTGAGATTTAAATGCATATAAAAAACAGGGTGGTGTTTTAAAAACAATAACAACATTCTGATCCGATTCGGCTGGCAGTCACGACTTTGAAAACAGAATTTTGTTCAAAATTTTCATTCCTGGAAAATAATAATTTATTTTCCACAGCTCGCTATAAGTACAAATTTTTCAAAGCAGCCGCAGAATAAAGTATTAAAAATGAATTACAGAAACTGAAAACGAAAAACGCTGATGAAGTTACAGATTCCCCAAATTCTGAAACAGCCAAAGGAATGAGAATGAAGAATTCTTTTTAAAAAGCTTTATGGTGATTTAAATGTTGCCCTTCCCCGGTGCAAAATGTGTTTGCTGTTCCACACAACCCTGTAAAAAAGCGTGTTTTTGCCTTCTTGTCCTTGTCTAGCTCACCCATTTCATAAGACTGCTGTTTTAAACAACCATCTGATTTTCAGGACAACCATCTTCCCNTATGCATACCCAAAACAAACGCGACCAATATCTCCCCTACAACGTCTTTGAAAATTTTTCGCGATAAGTTTATCGCGATAAGCTGTTGTGAGTGATCGCGAATGGATTATATGCATCGTTTTTCTCATTAATGAGAGGCCAAAATCGGCAATGCTCGGACTTCTCATATTCGAGTGATAGGAAATTTCTTTGCTTTTTTCGATCGCGAATGAAAAGCAGCGGAAATTTTTTTGTCGATCGCATTCCGAATGTGAGAGATGATAAATTTGTTTGCATTCTTCACTCGCGATAAAAGAATGCAAAAATTGATTTGGAATATTATCGATCGCGAACGTGAGAGAATGTGAGTGAGAATTTCCGAACCCTGTTAAAAAATTACAAGACGTGCACGATATGGTTGTGGAACAGATCTTTTAACAAAAAATAAGACTTATAGACTTTTAGGTAGTTTAAAGAAATTTAGAACGACGATAGTTGATACCTGCGACTGGTATATGTATAAAATTCGGTTTCGCCCGAACTTGCAGTTTTAAGGTATAGCTGATCGGATTTTTGTGAACGCTAATAAACGTAAGAAAACTAGTATTTGCTTACTTTAGAACCTTTTGGAGCTCGATAACGTTATTTTAAACTTAAAAATTATTAAAGTAATTCATTATTTCCATAAGTTGCTGAAATATGACTTTGATCAGACGTTTTTCTTAATGTAACTTTGAGCTCTCTATTTTACAATTCATACGCACCTGTAAATATGTTGTCTATTACCGGCAAGGATGGCACCGATAGCCCCAAGTCGAGTTTCATTGTTTCGCAGTTCAACAAAATGCGAGCGACAGTAAGATGGTCATTATGCTCAGCCAAAACGATCTAAGCAAAAATGGTATGATAGCCTTTTAGTAAATGAGCAATATGTATATAAATTAATAACGCTTTAACATCAGATAAATAGGAGTAATGCATTCGCACAACGGCTATGAAAAGGGAGTTAATAGCACAACTTACCAGTAAATTAATACAAAGCTGCTTGCAATGTTCTCGCACAATAACGCGCGTATGATCTATACCTAAAAATGAAATATGCAGCATCAATGGTAAATGCAACGTCCAATCGATTCCCGGAATACCGTCGACAACAATGTCTGTTAACAACATCACGGCAACGTTGCAGCTAAAAGTAGCAATGGGAACGCAAATGTTAAAGAGAGATAATGGCAAATAAAAAGTATCAACTAGGGAACGGATTTCCCAACAAATGCATTTTTGTTTTGTAAGAACTTTGCTTACTTTTGCTGACAAGAGGGAGGGAAGCTGTTAAAGATAACTAAAACTCTGCCTTGGTTTGTGAGATTTTTTTCCGCTGACGGTGTTGGATATTTTCTTCAATAGCCGTCATCGATTCGCCACTTCTCGCTCGCTATGTTTGAGTTCCGGTCGCTTAAAGAAGAAGTTTGCATGTGAAAGCAACAACAAAGTTAGCTAGCACGGATAGACGATAGCGAGTTTGGTTGTACTTCATTGAGTTCGTTCGTTTCGCCACTCGCTAACTGTTGGCGAATCGATGACGGCTAATATAAAAAAAGTGAGTATGCTTTATATAAGTAGTCGGCATGCTAACACATTCAAACGATTCAATAAGTGAGGCTGTATGCGTTAAATGCACTGCTCAGCTGCCGCTCTTCGTATACGTGTGGAACACACATGTGCTCAGAGAGCGTTCAGTGAGCTACCCAGTAGAAATCGGTGGTATGCATTCTTGAAAGATGCTTGCTATATGAGTGAATTAGTGTGGAAAATTCATGCGTAGTCATGAATATCCACGAATAAATTCAAATTCTATCGAATTGCAAGCGAATGTACGTTGTCGTTGTTTTAAGTACATTTCTTGATAAATTTGAAGTGGAATTTTTGTAATATTTTTAGTCTTGTACAAAAATTTTAGTGAACGGACGTGTTGTGCGATACTATTTTCAGCACAAACGGGCTTTTACAAGATATGCATTTGCATATGTAAGTGCTACTTGTTTGTAAGTCCCCGTATATTAAAATGTATCAGAAAAGTAGCCTTTACATATGGCGATCTTGTAAGAATGCTTTTCCATTAATGCATTTTTGTATGTTTGAAACTTTAATACAGCCATATGCATACAGCAGTAGTACAAGTGTATGTTAAGGTACGCATACGCTCTGAGAAACCACGCGTGTTATATGGAAATGAAGGTTCATTTATACTGGCATGTATACACAGCAGCAAGCTCATGCCACCAACAGCGATGTTGTATGCTTAAGATTTCTACTGGGTATGGCCTGCCGACCACTGCTTTATATGGAGCCAAACGCTAAACACCTTCAACAAAAGAAGTTGAAATCTACATGAATGCTTTTTTACAAATTTGTTGAATTTTCATGAATTTTGCACAAAGCTTTTATTTATATGGTTTATATTATAGAATAAGCTTTATTCTCATAAAATAATTAACGAAAATAATTAACTATAATAATCATTGTGAATATTGTAAAAAAACTGTCACATTTCCTCTTGGGTCACTTTATGTACATGTATGTGCTATGTACAGTACTATTATTTCTGCAAATGTTTGTGCTTTCAATACACTTTTTTAAAGGCACTACATATTTATGACAGCGAATTTTTAAGTTTTGTTCCATATTTTATGTACACATTGACTGCATTTTTTTATTCATTCTGAACGTTTGGAATAAACCTTTTTGTTTACTTATTCTTTAGAACGTTCCTGATGATATGTTAACGTATATTCCAAACGCATTCTGTTTATTCCGGCTGTGAAATGGGTTTATCCGGAATGTATAAAGAAACGCAGCCATTATTCAGTTTTAAACGCCTAGTATGTGCGAATATTTTTCAATTTACTGTGCATGGAAATCCGCTTCCTAGTGATAACTAACAAAGGATGCAAAAACAACATCGACGTTTACTAACCGGTGAAAGCCGCTGATTGGCAAACTGGCGTCTGGTAAAAATTCAGTAAGTGGGGCAAAGTATCCACCATACTCCGGCATGGGCAGTGGATGTGGTGCCATAGGAGCATCTGCGGATCGCAACTCTACGTTCTCCTCCTGCCGTAGCTGTGTTTTTGTGTGAGCAGTAGAGTATATTTAATTTCATATTCGAATAATAAGGAATTCATGTAAAAGCGGAATAATAAATTAATTATTTGTGCATATGTGTGTAAAGAGTATGTGTGTGTGTGTGTTAGTAGTATGCTTACCTCAGCATCATTAATTAAAATATCTTCGGGACGGGGTAATATCGATGGTCCAGAGGCAGCACGTATTTTATCAGCGCCTCGTGGTGGACGATTATTTGCGGCTTGTGTGAAGGCGCGTATACCGCTATCAGATTTACATGTTCTGTGAAGATAAATGCTTTCATTAGATTCTTGGTAAGGAGCAAGTGTATATTTATAAAAGGCAAATTTCATAATTTTATACTAAGAATGATAGAGTACAAGATTGCGCCCATCAGAGAGGATTTTTGAGTGTAGTTTTCGCGTGACGTCATTTTGGTGCAATTGCGAGAGAGACAAGTAATTACGAAGGAAAAATTTTAAACAATACGGAAAACTGTGTTGATATCAATATTAAATGGTCCAATGTCCAATGGCCGGATGTTGGAAAAATTCATTAAGTTATATGAATGTATGCAGATATGTATGTAAGTTGCCTTTTGTTTTCAATTTTACAATTTGCCACTGCACACTTCATTTTGTCTTGTAATGTTTCAATAATTGTATAACACTACGCAGAAATATTAACACAAAAATAGGTAAATTGGATTAAATTGTTTAGTTATTCTCCCACTGTTTTTTTGATTAGTGGGCGGAGGGGGGGGAAGGGTGCGTGGGCCTTAATATCTTACCCACTAGAAAGAGCACAGTTCACACTTTGCAGAAAGTCACACTTGACCCCCCGAATCCTATCACAGACCCCTGGAGAACCATTGGAAAATGGTCTAAAATTACCATTTTTAGACCGGAACTGTAAACTCGATAAACAGTATTTTTGTGCAGAACACCTTTCTCTTGTCAAAGGTATTCAACATTTCTTGTGCATATAACTCCGGGTAGGCCATCCCCGGTATATTTGCGTAGAACTCACTCCGAGAATCACAAAAAAAAGTTCATTTTTTAGACCGATTTTATAAATAAATTAGTGACCGCAAATTACTAAATTAGGTTTTACAATAAANGCCATCCCCGGTATATTTGCGTAGAACTCACTCCGAGAATCACAAAAAAAGTTCATTTTTTAGACCGATTTTATAAATAAATTAGTGACCGCAAATTACTAAATTAGGTTTTACAATAAAGTGTAGACCCAATGTTGCTGCTTTGACACATATGTATCCAATTGGATACATTTTCGCCTTAAATTTTGAGGGATAGGTCGTTTTTTTCCTCAGTGTAAATTTGGATACCTTTTCCCATAAGTATCCGTAAGATAAAGGAAATTTTTTTATTTATGTACAAGCTATTATTACATTTTTAACAGTTGGCTGGTCACCCTCCAATCGAGAAATTCTCGTGCGTGCATTTAATAACATCAAGTAGTGTACACATTTTATAAAGTGTTCCCACCTGTATTACTTAACTGTAATGCGAAAACATCAACTTTTGCACCCCGAGCAACCCTTCTCTTAGCATTCAAAGGAAATTGACAACCGGCATTGACAACCAGATTGATGACAAATTTTCAACAATAACTTGACTGTACTAAAAATAACTTATAACTTCTAAATTTACAGTTATACATACATATGTCATTAAGCGATAATTCAAACAAGCTGGAAATAGAAATTTTTTATGAAGGCGGAATTTACAGACAAATACAAGTTTTTGAGTTTTTTTTTAATTTCATAGATAGCTCCGAATCCCCCAGTTTGATTGAAAAACATTGTAACTATAATAGCAGGAAATAACAATTTACTGAACTAAATGTAACAGGTCAAAATTAGTTTAAATTAGTATTATTTTAATAGACTAGGAAACATTTTTTGGATGTATTATTTGTAGGAATCTAATCGTAGTAAAACAAAAACATCGATCATTCGGAAACTTTGGCCCGCAGTTGTAGTTAATATTTTTCAATTCTTAGAAACAGAACTGGGAAACAAAGTTATAGTCAAAATTAAGTCGACACTAAAGTTAGTTGCAGCTTTTGTGACAGGTATCTCAAAGAAAATTATGTCAAAAAACTGCAATTAACTTGACGAGTCGACTTAATTTTGACTATAACTACGGGCCTTTGTTTCCCAAATCCGTGTCTAAGGATGGGAATAACTTTGTTAAGGGGCCGAGTTTTTCTTCCATAGGTATACTGTGTAAAAATGTCCGCTTTTTTCGGTGGATACATTTGGATACAGTTTTCGATTTTTTATAGATACTTTAAAGGCTAACGCAGTGGCAACACTGTGTAGACCATTGACTACAAGTGTGTGTAAAATTTATTGGATCGGGCCACCCATTCGGACACAATAGCCCGAAATCATTGTGCAAATAACTAAACCGTACCCAGTTAAATCGTTATTTGGTTTTTTGGACGAACCGGCTAAATTGGCAAATAAAACCGGCTAAAATGTTTCAACTAAATTTCATATGTTTTATTTAAATAAATCACGAGTAAAAAGACTATTTCTTGGAGAGAAGTTACAAATTCGAGCCGGAAAAAATTTTGCCAGCAAGAATTTGCAATTAGGAAAAACATATGATTGTGGCGCATGGTTGGATTTTTTGTCTACGATAATTTGAATAAAGAAGTTCGTTAAATTTAAAAATGTACAAACTGGAGCGATTTTAAAATGAAAAATGTAAGTTAATACTTGTTTACTTAATTAATTTAGTTAATTCCAATGATTTGAAAGGTACTCGGCAAAAGAAAAACTGTATTCTTAATCGGAATCCAATCTCAACCAGAGTCGATATAGTAAACCCGACAAAGAAATTGAAACGTATATTGGAGAAAGTCGGACTGACAAGACATATACACGTAGATCCTGTTTTTTGCCAGTCTGAAAGAATTTTAAAATTCTATACAAATTTCTTTTGTTTGAAATGCAACCGTGGACACTAGCTGGCAGAAAAACTTGCAAATTTGCGTTCGTACAGAAAATTGCAAGTTTCTCTACATGAGAGAGAATTTGGGAGCATTTCTTCTTACCATCTGATATTTTGAGTGATAANTTTTTTCTCGCATTTGGTAGCTGGCACTTTGTTTAATGCCTGTCTTTGTATTACTAAGTACCTATAAATGAACGCCTGAAACCTCCGAGCTTTAGGTCAGATCGCTCAAGAAGTTATCCCTTAATGAAAAGTTGATTTTATGCGGGTCGCACTAGAAATTTCCTGATTTTCTCGATTTTATCAAGTAAATTGGTCATTTAAACCGTTAGTTTTTTATGAATAACTATTTATTGATATCTAAACATATAAGTAGTATTAACCAAGGTACAGAAACCTCACTTGGCAGTGCAGCTGCTTTGTGGCGGCAACAATATGCCATACGCAAAATGTCCCTATATCTTCTATATATATGTAGTATAACGCGAGGGGATTTTTGCCCAGGATATAAGATCTCTTTTTAAATCACTACGTTTCATTAATGTGTTGAAAAATATTAAAAAATAAAAAGAAGTTAATTTTTGTCTATGAAAATTATTTTATGCATAATTACTTTACACCAGTCACAAGCAGATGTCCCACCAGTCACAACTTAAAATATTTTTAAACCGACTTCACAAAAAGGAGAAACGTTATCAATTCGTCGGAATATTTTTTTTTTTATGACTCTTACCGCATATCTTTGGACCACGTTAACCGATTTCTATAATGCTTTTTTTAAAGGAAAGGTGTTGTTACCTCACAGGTGGTCCCATTTCAATTTGGTCCGATCAGCGGATCATGAAGAAGTTAACGATAATTTTAATATTTATATGAGAATTGAAGTTGGTTTTGTTTTTTGCTTAAAAATTACTCGATTTTTTCAAAATTAAGGGCTAACTTTATTAGCTTAAAAAAAAATAGATTAAAGGGGCATTTTCAATTCTTATTCGTCCTTGTGAGCCCAAAAAAATTATTTCATTTGGTACCCATACTTTTGTTTTACATTGCACAGAATTTGTTTAAAGAAATTTTGGAATTAACCATATCTTTGCAATTATCACGAGCCCTAACCGCCAAAATAACGTAAGTGACATTTTTTTCAAAATTTTCGTTTTGATGCAGAAATATATCTAGATGCTCTAGGAATATTTCTGCATCAAAAGAAAACTTTGAAAAAAAATGTCGCTTACGTTATTTTGGCGGTTAGGGCTCGATAGTCTTTTAAAAAAAATCGTGACGTCAGAGAAATGCCCATTTATATGCAGTTAACTATGTGTAATATGAGGTAGACTTTTATAAAAAAATTTAAATTTTGGATAAACAAAAGGAATATAGACAAAACTGGTCGAATTAAGGCACTCTTTTATTTCTGCCACCAGTATTATGAACTTCTTTCAACCAGAAAATACATTTTTTTATTTAATTTTTTTTGCATCGAGCTTTTTTCGACATACCTTAAATTACTCTAGCAAATATGTACACTCTAAAGTATTATTAAATGCATATACATTTAATTACTGTCTTTCGTTTTGTAACTTATGAAATAATTTTCACTTTAAATTAAAAGTACGCATCAAACCCATTTACTTATCATTTATTATATGGTAGGAGAGCTTCTCAAACCATATTGATGCAATTTTTTCATCTTAAGTCGTTAAAAAATAATAAATATCTAAATCCCGGGATTGAACCGACGGCATCCCGGAAATCCCGGGATAGTGACAATCGAAAAAATTAACATCCCTAATATGTATGTATGTAGTACTCGTAGTTGGTATGATTGCCGTACTGAGCGCCATACCTACATAAGAGCGTTGAGCTTGCACTTGACAGCTTGTTTTTTTTCTAACCGGTATGTGTTGTTGGCTGCTGTAGCCAAGGAGTGATCGTGTGCTCGTTCTCTGACCATGCCTGGCTCACCCAGCACGGCAACCGTGTATTTAAAATTGCATTTGGGGAAAAAAATAGTTGATGACGTCATTTTCTAATCGGTTCTTTCATTNTGCTGTAGCCAAGGAGTGATCGTGTGCTCGTTCTCTGACCATGCCTGGCTGACCCAGCACGGCAACCGTGTATTTAAAATTGCATTTGGGGAAAAAAATAGTTGATGACGTCATTTTCTAATCGGTTCTTTCATACACACACAGGTTTCACGTCACTGCAAAAAAATAACTTTTTTCTCGCACGCCGTCCTGGGGGATCTTTATTCGTTCGTTCATGCTGGCTATATACATTAAAAAAAAATTTTCTTTTTTAACGAAAGTGTGTAGTTCATATTTTATAACACAAAAACATTGTTCGTTAAGATTAAGTGTTTTGGCTAAAATTCATCTTTGAGTGCACAATGGTAAAATGGAGTTCTTTTCAGTGTCCCACCAGTCACATTCATTCAAATGACAGTCAGGGCTACCGTTTTGGTAGAATTCTACCAAAATTGGTAATTGTTACCTTCACAAATTTGAGTTTGTAACTTTTTGTAAGTTTTTAACTTCTGCTGAACATTTTCAAATATCTTCAGAAATGAAATTACATTTGCTATTATTTGCCGTTATCAGGGTCCCTTTTTTACTCTTCAATTAAAATTGGAATTGTTGTGAATGAGAATTTCAATTAAGTTATAGCTACTAGATGGTAAGGTTGACACTACATAAACATTTGTTTCTAATCATAAACATATGAATGTAAAAACATGTGCCTCAAATGTATTAAATACATGTTAATGAAATGATCTCAATTCTAGGTATTTTGTTTCTTTTTTATTGTTATCACTATTTTTTTTCATTTGTATTAAAATGATTAAAAATTAAGCTTTCTTATGTTTTTAAATTTTGGCTTTGGTAACTTTGGGAAAATTTTGGTAACTTTTGGTAACTCTTTTTAGTGTACTGTAAAAATCTTGGTAAGGAAAAAAATTCTAAAGCGGCAGCCCTGATGACAGTTACATAAAACGAAGAAATCTTTTGGTATTTATGTTAAAGCAATTTTATTCATTAGTTATCGTTCTATGTTAAAAAAATCTTTCGCTGTAGTGTAAGTTCCGA
The DNA here is from genome assembly GCF_001687245.7 of Rhagoletis zephyria. Classification (NCBI taxonomy): domain Eukaryota; kingdom Metazoa; phylum Arthropoda; class Insecta; order Diptera; family Tephritidae; genus Rhagoletis; species Rhagoletis zephyria. Next base: position 47,694 of record NW_016159106.1, read on the forward strand.
CGACATAGCTATAATTCACAATTGATCACATTCTGGAGTAAAATATCCCACGAGTCATAATAGAATGGCCCTAATACAAAAATTATATGAATTATTAAAATACGAAGGAGTGTAAATCTTTAGTTTGAACATTTGGAATGTTTGAAGAAGGTTGCCACGTGTTTAAAAAGTTATAGCATTATTCATAAAAAATAAAGTAGCTTTAAAAAAGGTTCATAAATTGAAAAATAACATAAATTGAAATAACGTAAACGGCAATAACGCAAATTTGAGTTATTTCCCAATTGGATGTGAAATAACACAAATATGCTTTATTTCATTTCTCGTTGAGCAATAAGACCAACTTTTATACTTAACAATTTGAGTAATAAAGCCAAATAGTGCACATATGTATGTAGTCACCCAGTTACATTTGACAAAAAGTAGTACATGAACAAGTTAAATGGATGGATTTGTAAGTATACAATTTTGAAAGTGCCCGGCGTCGCGGGCCGCCCCGCGCCGCGCTCGCGTCCCCCGCCCCACCCCTCCTTTCGCAATTATACACTGGTAGCATTATAACCGTTTAGAAAAAGGAAAAATGATAAAATAACAGTAGTTCACTTCTGAAACTGCTTTTTAATGTCCAAATAATGGGAATTATTGTGTGTGGTGTTATTGCATGCATCCCACCCATAGTGGAATTTACCAGTCGCCGCTGTTTTATTTGAAAATTTGCCTATAAAATGTGACTATAAGGCAGCCGAATGTCGGAAAATAAAGCGAGAAAGCCGTTTTATTACTTCATCTGTTTATTGCGACATGGTTCCATGCAAACATTTTACGGTTTTCCAGCAATGTTTTTAACACATTAAAAAGCATGCAGAAAAAATTCATACAAAAGCGCTATGTCCAATATGCGGAGCAGTTTTTAATGACGATGCTTTTCCTATATTTTGTTAGACTTTTCATTAATAAAAATATTTTGTGAATATTACTTTCTTCATATGAATTATATCACATTTTTTGTTTAATGCAAGGCCTATCAAACAGGTTTGGAGCATTTGAGCAAAAACAACATTTGCCTGCATGATACAATAATTTTTAGAAGGTAGTTTCACTTCTTCTTCTTATCCGCCATGTTGGCTATCTGACAGAAAACGTGTTTCGTATTTTTTGTTGTTCCAACTTTAAAAAAAAAAAATCCAGCATTTGACGTTGGAAAAATAAAACAAAGAAAAGCCAAACATATAAGTAGAGAAATTTTCGAATATTTTGTAATAATTTTCTTCATAAAAAATTAACTGCTGCTTTCGTGGATATTGCAACACACGGAATAGATGTAAGGACACAGCTATAAGAGCCACCGCACACCACAGACTTTATCGGCCGCCTATTTAAATGATAGGGCTCGCTTGAAATATGTACATGAAGATGTATGGAGGTGAGCACACTACACCAGCTTAATCGCTCTGACCAATAAGTTGTGGTGCAATGGAAAGACTAGCGAGCACATCTAAATTGGCGGCCGATAAAGTCCGTGGTGTGCGATGGATCTAATCCATTATAAACAAGAAATATTGCTGTTATATTTTCATTTTTATGATTTTTATTCATGTGATTAGCAGTGGCAAAAATGTATGTATAAACTACGTATATTTATATTAAAAATTAAGTGATCAGTTATGAAACATATAAATCTTTACATGTTCTGTTAAAAAATATCTAAAATAACAAGCGATAATCCCCAAGTTCTATATCGTAGCAGTTGCCACATTGCGTGTTTGTCACAGACACGGTTTATGTCAAAAATTTGAAAAGTGAAAGTACCTTCTAAAAATTATTGTATCATGATTTGCCTGTATTTTGTTGTTGCTTCTGGTACATCAAAGCGTGCCATGCGAAATACGAAAAAGGTAAAAAACTTAAATTGAATAAAATGAAAATTGTTGCAACTTTCTTTCTTAGTAAATTGGTTCGCTTCTCGAAGCATTAATGCATCCTGTGCCAGGCCCAGTAATCAGCGGCTGTGCTGCTGAGTTGGGCGAGCTTTCCAAAAGCTGCTATTTAATCGCTGGTTTTGTATGGAAAATGTTTCACATGCAAATAGATTTTAACAATTTAGAATTTTTGTGAGAATAAATGTAAAATATTTGACATTTTCGAGAACAAATAATTTAAAAAAATCAAATTAGCTGCTATACTGATATTACCTGTTGAATGCACCCTGGTTTAATTGTATTTTTGGAATAAACGAAGTTCTTTTTCTTTCTGTCAGTAAACTTTTTTTTACAAATAGTATAAATAAGCAATGGGAAATAAGGCATAATTGGTTTTATTACCAAACTTTGTTGGAAATAAAGCAAAACTCAGATTTTGGTATTATTTCCCACTTAAAAGTGAAATAAAGCAAATTTTGCGTTATTGCCGTTTGTGTTATTTCATCCCCCCATATCAGTACAGAGTGATTTGAAATTTGATGCAGTTAAAAATACCTCTCTTCACTCAGAAATGGCTGAACGGATTTAAATGAAATATGGCACTCGGATCGCTTATAACTGACAAAAATTTCGATTATTGTTTAGGTTTTTAAAATAAAATTTTGGGCGGTTTAACGTCGTGCGGGATCACTAGTGTATTATTAAAACGCTTGAGTGTACAAAGTTTTATCGGTAGAACTTTTCTATGTATGTGCATTTTATAGCGGTGTGCTATATGGGAGGTGGGCCTGGCAGTGGACCAACTTTAAACATTTTTAGGTATGTTAAAGATATCCTCAAGTCTTGCACAAATATTAAATTTTGTTGCAATGCTACTAAATTTAGTATACGAAACAGATGTCTCAGTTTCCAGTTCTACAAGTATGCGAGATGTTCTTCATACAATTTTGCTCAAATTTTTAATTGTTCTGCATATGTACCTTTGTACAAACCTTCAGTGGAAAATTTCATTGATCTTGGGACGTTACACTGTGAGACGTTGACAGCGAATGAAAACCTATTCACGAGCGAATAGGAAAGCCAAAAATGCCATAATGTATATGTAAGTATACATCTACATATGTTTTTTACTCACCCCGTTTTGATAGGATCTTCGCCACTGTGCCGTTTTGTGTGAATCGTTCCCTTCTCTACAATTAAATCTTGAATACGTGAGTCATTAATGCCTCCAACTGCTTGACCTGCGAATGTGTAGATATATAAAAAGGAACAATCTTTAGTGCTTGTAAAAATCGGATAAAGAAAGAATTTTAATAGACTTAATGTCCCTATAGGTGACAATACAAAGTTTGCCTCATTAGCAAAAACTCGGATGACAGGTCGAATTTAAGAGTTGAATCGGTAATTACACTGGTTTACAGCAAAAGCATTCCATGGATGCGACTATCCAAATCCTTTTAGAATTGCTCGCTGATTACCAAAATCGAGTTAACGTTTTTTTCTATGGATAAGTTTTCGAGATATTTGCAATTTACCGCTATTCAGCTAAAAAAAGGGTACGTATATCTTACGAAACAATTGATCGACGTTAATAAGAATATGGCAAATGAAATCTAACAAAATTCTCCATAAACCGTACATACATTTCTTTTCGATGGGGTTGAAAAAATTAAATAAATTTGAAACTTTAATAGGGGAAAAATAAAAATGGCGAATTTTTTATCAGTTTTTCATACAGAAGTCTGGTTCTTTACAAAAAAAAATTAAGCTACCAATGAAGAAAATCGATGGGTAAATTAGGAAGGAATGAGAGATCAAATGAAAATGGACAAAGATGTTTTGTATTAAAATGAGCATGGGGACATGGCGTATGAGCAACTCAATCCTTTTTAATTTATCCATCGATTTTCTTGTCAAAAAATTCGTTATTTTTTCATTTTTCGCCTGCTAAAGTTTGAATTATTATTATCTTTTTTCATCAAAAACACAAAAAATTTGGAATGATAATCAAAAGCTATCAGATTCCTCGAAAAGTCATGCATATTAGGGCGGGCCGAAAATTCAATGTTTCTTAAATCCTTTGGAAATAGTGAAATTATATTGTATGATGAGGTCAACGACAAGCCTGTAAAATATTAATCGTTTATTTTAATTACTAGAGCCCCCGCATCGACCCCCAAGTGACACAAAGTACACTGGTCGAATAAGACGGAATCTTGTTGAAGATTCAGGGTTCAGCAAAAAGTTTTGGTGGATCTTATTAGATAATGAATCTGCAAAGGCAAACGACAAATTCAAATATCATCTCTGGCAATCCTTTAATTTAAGGTTACTCTCAAACTTCTTTTTGGTTGTTTGTGTTTCCGACAGGGTAGGAGTATGATGTATTGTGGAACGATCTCGAGAACGAAAAATGACACTGAAGATGGCACAACGCCGAAACCGGTTTGTCTCCAAACCAAATTTGACAAGGGATTACGGAAAATCGTTCCACAATACATCGTTACTCTCAAACTTATCTGTTTTTCAACCAAATTGAAATTGTTGTGTTGATAATTGCACTGGTCTTTAGTCAGAAGATGTAAAGAACAGCATTCATATTTCTGGGGTGTATTTAGGTCGCTGGTTCCGGTGGTTTGCGAATTTTTGCAAATTTGGGAACAATTTGGGGAGCTATAATAAGAAAACCTTTATTTTCTATCACCGTGAAAAAATTTCATTTATGCAAATGAATATGGAAACACTGAACTAGCACAAATTGGACAAACAATAGTTAGTTTACTTATTATTATACATACCATACAAAAATTGCAATTAAAAGAAGTTCACAAGGCTTTTTGTTTAGCATTTTTATTCTTTTTGAATAATTTGTTTTAATCTGAGTGATTTTTAACATATTATTATCATGAATCAGTACAAGTCTCGGCTTCAGTTTGGTAGTTATTACGTACCGATCGAGTAATATTTGTGAAGGTTATGTCGAAGATAGGGATGCATCTCTGTCTTTTATCGACAAAAAATTCTCGTAAATTGTATACATAAATAACTTCAAAATATAAGCAAACGATTACGGAAAGGATAGTGCATTCACCTACGGTCTCTTTGACATAATGGAATTAACTAACATATCTACGTATATCTTAATACTTATTGCACGCCCCTACTTTCGTATAACGGCAAATTTAGAAACCGCGAAAAGTGTGCTTCTTTGGTGACTCATGAAACTATTCCGCTCCAATTTTCAATAACACATAAATGGGCTTAAAATGGGCGTTGCTCACCTACATATTATTTAGTTAACATATGTAGTAATCAAATGATTCCTAATATTGCACATCCGTAATTAATTTCACTATGTTGAAAACTGACCAAATTGGCGTGACCAAGTCCATGGTCCTTTAAATATTATATAATCATCCGAAAACCTAAAAATCTTTGAAATAAATCTCGTCTAATTTTTTCATTTTCACTTGACTAAAGTAATGAAGAACTGAAAAGTCATACGGGAAAGTCATTGCTTTTATAAATTTTTCTAAATATCTCGAAAACTTGTAGTCTTATTGAAAAATGATGTATAAACGTGAGATACTAAATTTAATGACGTTTCACTTGATATATCGTCTAGTGTATAACAATTAACGCATTTCCTAGATATTACCAACCAAAGTTTAATTTTCCAAATTCATAAACTTTGAATCAATTGCGTGGGCTAAAGATATTATTTAAATTAATCCTTCGTGGCCAATTATTATTGGTTTAGACCTAAGACAACATAATATTACTATTACAGTGCGATCAAATGCCTTTTATTTTACCACATACAAAATTGACGCAGCCTAATGTATATACCGTTTATGGAGAATTTTGTTAGCTTTCTGGCTGTTCAATTGATTAAGGGCCAGTTTTTCAGAGAGAGTTTAGCTCTGTTTGTCGTTTAAACTAAGTTTAAACTCAGTGCGCAGTTTTTCGGTAAAATTTAACGTAGTTTAAACTAAGTTTAAACGTCCTATCAGGCAGGGTTAAACCGAGTTTAAACCATCAACCGTTGACTTGTATATTTGTAGTCTGCTGCCCAAATTTAATTCAGCACAATCAGTTGCCAGCGAATATCCCACCGATAAAACAAAATGAAGCTTCACCGAAACGTAAGTGAGAAGAGCAGGAGCATTAATACCCATTATTATTACGTTAATCTATATACGTGACCAATTCCATCTCAAATCATGCAAGACGACTGCACCTATCTCCCCGAATCACTTCATATTTTAATATCGACTAACCTAATATTCACGCACGCTTTGCTGTCAAAAATTTCTCATGCACGTACAACTTGCATGGAACCAACCGAAATTGAACGGCGAGCGTATGAAGCTAATAAAGCGTTCAAGTGTTCATATTGGGGTATTTAAGAAACTCACAGTTTAATTTGACATTTTTTGTTTACTTTTTCTTATTCTCATTAAGGGCCGTTTTCACTATCTCTGGTTAACACTAATCTCCAGTTAAACATTGTTACCAACATTACCGACACAATGTTATATGCATGGAGACAGTAACGTCCGTAAATATGTTTAACCTTGGGTTACTTTTAACCAGAGATGGGGAAAACGACCCTTAGTCTGTTCCCGTACAACAGGATTTAACACACACACATATATTAGTCTAGAATACCAACCGTTTAGCTATAAAAAACAAGAAACGAAGATCGATTGAACTTTTTACGCTGATTTCAACCATACCAAAATTATTTGGTACAAATAAAAACCAAAGCCAATAAAAGAGGTTAAAGTTCAACTTTTCTATTTCTTATGTGTTTAATATCTACTTAACCGATTAAAAAATTATTGATGCTAATTTCCACATAATTTAAATATTTTTATGCGATGTATATGCTATAACTAGTTTTGAAACGAATTTTGCATAAAAGCCATTTAAAAAAATATATTTATATTTTTTTGTGTTTTTTAGTATTTCCGGACTAAAAATGTAAAAAGAATATAAGTTATACACGCACATGAAAGACAAATTTATTACCAGGGAACGGATTTTATGGAAATTGCCTTTTTTTCTGCTAAAAAGATATAGTATATTCGATTAAGAATGTCCACGATTTAGCTTTCCCTGATTCCATATATACACATTTGATGTTGCCTTTTTTAAGATATTTGCCTTTTTTTGCCTTTTCTACCTTTAAAAAAGTGATTATAGCATTTACATTTTTTTTTAAAGATTAAAAAATATACACATTGCCCATGCGGCTTATAGAAGCGCAGAGACCTCTTGCCAAATTGGTGTTGGAAAAATTCGAAGCCGTTTTCTCAGCTAACGAAGGCTTGTAGACAATAAGGGGTGTTGATAGAATTATAAAGGGCGAGGAAAACGCCCTTATTCCTGATAATATGAACGTTTCAAACGTTCCATATTTAAATTGGGCTCCACTTGTATCAACTTCGAATGAAAATGCTGCCAGAAAACTTCAAAATGCATCTTGTGGTTCAATGTTACTACAACTATACAGATAAAAGTTTTATGAGTTAGAAACCCGAAAGGATAAAATAGTCAAAGATTCAAAGTACAAATTTTTCATATAATGAAACTAGTTCATAGTTTTTCTCTTTTTACTTGTAATATAAATGTATTTTTTGATTGTTCTTCGTATTTTCTGTCTTTTAGGTGCCTTATTTTGCTTTTTTTGCCTTTTCCTGCCTTTTTTGCTATTTTGTTTTGCTTTTTTTGCCTTTTTTGCAACACCTTGTGCCTTTTCCTGCCTTTTTCGCTATTTTATTTTGCCTTTTCCAGCCTATTTCGTTATTTTATTTTGCCTTTTTTATAGGTTTTTAGGTCCTAAAAATCCGTTCCCTGTTTATTACCTTTATTCTGACGTCATTAGTTGTTTAAAAGGTTATGTTGTTCAGAAGATATTAATATTTAATAAAAATCAAAAAATTTAACTTTGACCATCGATATCTTTTTTATATTTTACTTCTGCTAGATAATTTTTGTTGTGTAGCATAAAAAGTTCTATCGAGCTACATTTTTTTGTTTTTTTCATCGCTAGATTCTTGATATTCTGGACTTATGTGCACAGAGCGGACTCGGACTATTTTTGATAAAATCCTGCGGTACGGGAACAGACTAACTGTCGGTAAGTTGGTTGCAGGCTTGGATTATCAAAGACACAAACCGAATTGGGTCAAAAAAAGGGTTGTATTCACATAAACTCCAAAAAAGTGGTATTTAAGGAGCGTTAAACGATATTTTTTGTATGGTAAACTCCGAGCTTAAGAGTAGAGTTATATTACGTTCTCATTGAGCCATTAACTCGAGTTTAACGTTTTGAGTTTAAGAACAACTGTCAAGCGTTCACATTGGGGTGTTTAAGAAACTCAGAGTTTAATTTGACATTTTTTGTTTACTTTTTCTCGTTCTCATTTAGTCTTTCCCGTATTACAGGAGTTAACACACACACACATAAGTCTAGAATACCAACCGTTTAGCTATAAAAAAAAAACCAAGAAATAAGGATCGATAGAACTTTTTACGCTAATTTCAACCATTAATTAAAATTATTTGGTGCAAATAAAACCCAAAGCCAATAAAAGAGGTTAAAGTTCAACTTAACTGTTTCTTACATATGTGTTTAATATCTCGGAAACTAGTTAACCGATTAAAAAATTATTGATGCTAGTTTCAACATAATTTAAACGCCTTTTATGCAAGGTATATACTATAACCAGTTTTAGAACTAATTTTATATAAACTACATTTAAAAATATATATTTTTATTTTATTTTGTTTTTTAGTATTTCTGGACTAAAAATATAAAAAGGCATATAAATTATATGCATACATGAAAGAAAAATTAATTATCTTTATTTTGACGTCATTAGTTTTTTAATAGGTTATGTTGTTCAGAAGATATTGATATTAAAAAAAAATCAGAAAATTTAACTTTAACCATTAATATCGTTAAAATCAGCACAAAAAGTTCTGTCGAGCCACATTTTTGGTTTTTGCATCGCTAGATTGTTGATATTCTAGACTTACGTGAACAGAACGACTTCGGACTAATTCTGATTAAATCCTGCAGTACGGGAACAGACTAACTGTCGGCAAGTTGGTTGCAAGTTTGGATTATCAAATACACAAACCGAATTGGGTCAAAAAAAAGGGTTGCATTCGCATAAGCTCCAAATAAAAGTGGTGTTTAAGGAGAGTTTAACGAAATTTTTTGTATGGCAAACTCCGCGTTTAAGAGTAGAGTTAAGGCTTAAACTCCAAAATAGCCCATAAAAACGAGTTAGTGGCTCAATGTGAATGCCTTATAAAGCGCTAAACTCCAAAATGGCCCATAAACTTAAGTAAATGGCTCAATGAGAACGTTTTATAACTCAATTTCCAATTTTTGTTCTGCGTGACATTTTGATGCGACGATTCACTCAATGAAATCAAATGCAAACGCACGGAGACCAAATTTGGATGACGCAAAAAAAAAATCGACGGCGTGCGTACCAAAACCCCTGTATGTTACTCTGCTCGGANTTTGTCTATATCTATCTCGATTCGTTTTGCCTGTTACAAACAACCGTTATGTGAACAAAGTTATAATACCCTTGTGCACAAGTGCGCTCGGGTATAAAAATAAAAAATTTAAATTGGAAAAAGATAAAAATTGTTTGCTTCTCGAAGCATTGATCCATCCTTTGCAATGCCCAGTAATCAGCGGTTGTGCTGCTCAGTTGGGTGAACGTTCCAAAAGCTGCTATTCAATCGCTTATTGTATATGGAAAAAGGTTTCACATGCAAGAAAATTCTAACAATTTAGATCTTTTGTGAGAATAAATTAAAAATATTTGACATTTTCGAGGCCAAATAATTTGAAAAAATAAAATCAAATCAGCTGCTCCACTGATACTACCTGTTCAATGTGCCTTGGCGCATAGGTATTCTTTTAACCGGATTCCAAAAAAGGAGTCGGTTATCAGTTCGTCGGAATCTATATATATAAAATTGTTGTGTTCGTATGTCACGGTCGTCAAAACTCGAGAACGGTTGAACCGATTTCAATATTTTTTTTTTGTATTTTTCGGTATAATACCAGAACCAATTATATCGCAAAAAATTGGAGGACTGCCACCTATTTGAAAATTTTTAAACCCAATTATATTGATAAAATAAATATAGTATTACAATATGGGTATCAAATTAAAGAGGCTTAAGAAAGATAACTGCAGGAAATATCTTTGACNCGGTTATCAGTTCGTCGGAATCTATATATATAAAATTGTTGTGTTCGTATGTCACGGTCGTCAAAACTCGAGAACGGTTGAACCGATTTCAATATTTTTTTTTTGTATTTTTCGGTATAATACCAGAACCAATTATATCGCAAAAAATTGGAGGACTGCCACCTATTTGAAAATTTTTAAACCCAATTATATTGATAAAATAAATATAGTATTACAATATGGGTATCAAATTAAAGAGGCTTAAGAAAGATAACTGCAGGAAATATCTTTGACGAGGGTTGCCACCTATTTGAAAATTATATCTCAGTCAAATTGATAAAATAAATGAAATATTACCATGTGGGTGTCAAACTAAAGAGTTTTAAGAAGGCTTACAGCCGAAAATATGTTTGAAGAGGGTTACCACCTGTTTGAAAATTTAACTTAAGTACATCTAAAAAATAAATGAAATATTAGAATATGGGTATCAAATTAAAGAGGCTTGAGAAAGGTAACTGTTGGAAATATTCTTGAGAAGGGTTGCCACCAATTTTAAAATTTTAACTCAGTTAAATTGATAAAGTAAATGAAATATTGCTATGTGGGTATCAAACTAAAGAGTTTTAAGAAGGCTTAAAGTCAAAAATATTTTAAAGGAGGCAAATTTTGCCCCATATTCTAATTACCTTAAAGGAGCATTTTTTGTGTATATGTATCCGTAAGTTTCTCGGCAACGGCTCTAACGTAGCAAAATGAAAAATCGTGTAAAAAAGACTTTCGAAGTTGTATAGCTTCCAATTGTCAAAAACTTTTCATTTGTCACGGGGAAAATACCGTAAAAATTATTTGTATCGTGCGAATATCTAGTTCTTGCAGAAGCAATGAGCTTAGCCGACCACGCTTTAAAGGAATTTGAAGAAATGCGACCAGATGCAGAAAAAACTTTCATTTGCTTTTCGAACACGTAGAAGAAGTATGCACCAACCTAGGTACAGAAATCAAGGTACCGCGATACAGCAGTCGCCAAAAGAATCGCTTTAATGTGAAAACCGGAGACGCCNTGCCACCTATTTGAAAATTTTTAAACCCAATTATATTGATAAAATAAATATAGTATTACAATATGGGTATCAAATTAAAGAGGCTTAAGAAAGATAACTGCAGGAAATATCTTTGACGAGGGTTGCCACCTATTTGAAAATTATATCTCAGTCAAATTGATAAAATAAATGAAATATTACCATGTGGGTGTCAAACTAAAGAGTTTTAAGAAGGCTTACAGCCGAAAATATGTTTGAAGAGGGTTACCACCTGTTTGAAAATTTAACTTAAGTACATCTAAAAAATAAATGAAATATTAGAATATGGGTATCAAATTAAAGAGGCTTGAGAAAGGTAACTGTTGGAAATATTCTTGAGAAGGGTTGCCACCAATTTTAAAATTTTAACTCAGTTAAATTGATAAAGTAAATGAAATATTGCTATGTGGGTATCAAACTAAAGAGTTTTAAGAAGGCTTAAAGTCAAAAATATTTTAAAGGAGGCAAATTTTGCCCCATATTCTAATTACCTTAAAGGAGCATTTTTTGTGTATATGTATCCGTAAGTTTCTCGGCAACGGCTCTAACGTAGCAAAATGAAAAATCGTGTAAAAAAGACTTTCGAAGTTGTATAGCTTCCAATTGTCAAAAACTTTTCATTTGTCACGGGGAAAATACCGTAAAAATTATTTGTATCGTGCGAATATCTAGTTCTTGCAGAAGCAATGAGCTTAGCCGACCACGCTTTAAAGGAATTTGAAGAAATGCGACCAGATGCAGAAAAAACTTTCATTTGCTTTTCGAACACGTAGAAGAAGTATGCACCAACCTAGGTACAGAAATCAAGGTACCGCGATACAGCAGTCGCCAAAAGAATCGCTTTAATGTGAAAACCGGAGACGCCGAGGCATACTATAACATTGTTTTTTACATTCCCTTCCTTGATACTGGTCATTTGAAAAGCCGGTTCCTAAAAATAATTTTAGTGTTTTATTTCCAAAGTATGATTTTAACGAAAAAAAAACTGAAGAATTGTTTGCTTTCTATGAAAAAGTAATCGACTGCTCGAAACAAAACTTTCTTCTGGAGGTAAAAATGCGGAAAAAACGAGTTTCACACGAACATTTTNAGTTTCACACGAACATTTTCGAAATGCTCTCGAAGCATTACAAGTAGCTAATACAACGTCTTTTGGGAATGTTTTTAAGATCTTACGTATATTGGGACTTTTGCCCGTTTCAATGGCCACACCTGAACGAAGCTTTTCATGCCTGAACAGAATTAAAACCTACTTGAGAAATACAACATGTCAAGAAAGACTCAACA
>NW_016159106.1:60306-75115 GCF_001687245.7 Rhagoletis zephyria
GATCACTGCAAGGTAAAGTAAATTCAAAAGTGGAGAAATGTTACCATCTTTATAGTACCCTTTATAAAGAAAGAATTTGTGAGGAAACCCAGGTCCCTAGATGAAATCTTTAATGGACAGTGACTGAATTTCATCAATTGCTTTTATATACAGGTGTTCTTGTTTTTAAAGGCAATATTCATGATGACCAATATTATGAGTTCTTACTATTACATTGTGCCTGTAGGGTGCTCTTTTGCCCCAAACCATATGCTAAAAATTTATCCCTTTCAAAACGTATGCTTGCATTGTTTGTTTAAAAATTTTCAAAAAAATTTTCGGAGACTGCAGTGTAACATATAATGTACATTAGCTATTACACCTGACTGAAAACGTAAAAACAATAGGTCTCTTACTAAGTTTTTCGGCATATGATTTTGAAAATAATTAGCAAATTTTAAAGAAATATGTTAAAAAACCAAGTCATATACTTCAACAAATTGTAGGTAGAGTCAGTCAGGAAAATTTAATAGCAAACGATAAGCCTAGAGGATTTAAATCATTAAAAAATAAGGGTTATGTTTTTATTTTAAAGATAATATTCGATAATACTCGAGCACCCCCTTGCCCCTACCTGGCTACGCCCATGCATGTATGTATCTAATGAGTTTTATTTTTTATTTTTATAGCAATATCTATTTATTTTATTCGTTTTGTTGGTTTCCGAAGGAATAGAGCTGCCAAATAAAACTGCATTTCTTTGATTAAGCATTTAAATTCAAACGCTAAATTTTAATAAAAAGCTAGTTTTGTATACAATTTTTATATGAAATAAAATATTTTAAAACGTTAATTTGGATGTTTTTATTTATATTTTAACTGGTCTCAAACTTTCTTTTCGGATCCTATTGGACTAATATTTTTTTTACTAGTATGAACTGGTATTTTAACGGGTATATGCAGGTGCATAGCCGGACAATTGAAATTTCGAAGCACATGGCCGTGTTAAAAATACCAGTTGCTAGCATGGAAAAAAGATAGAACACGAACTGGTTGAACTAAAAAGCGAACTGGTATTATTCGAGTTCACAACTAGTATTTTTCCCTGCAGGGTTTCTACGTATCGTTTGGAAGTAAATCATTTTCAAAACCATTTCATTTGATACCCATATTATAATATCTAAAACATTCAACTAATTAAATAATTTTAATACAATTTGTAGCAGGTGGCAATCCGTTTCAAAAAAATAAATCTTTAATGCACATCTACAGGCCAAGCCTGTCATTTGATACCTCTCATTTTAAAATAGAGCGAACTATATGTACATACGGTACATAGCGGTACTCTCCTCTCTCAATAAATGAATTATTAACATAAAGACAAAATCAGCTGATGAATTTAGTTCTGTAGCTGAACAGTTTTAGATCTCGGCACTTAACAAACTCCTGCCTATAGTGACTCGGCGCAAAAATTGAAAATACTGGTTCCGTACGTCATGCGGACTGCGCCCCTCGTGCGGATGGGCGGGAATGGAGGGTAAAAACCGTTGGGATTATTATTATTATACCGATTTAATATTATTTTATTTATTTTTGAATTCAGCGCTCTAATTTTCATTCAAATCCGTCCACAATCCTATTTTTGCCCACATTTTATATGGAAAGGAGGCACTGTGCGCCTTCATCAATTCCAATGGTACTGTTTTTATTTCATGAAATATTATTTAGTTACCTACCGGAGAAACCACGTTAAATAAATAAAAAAAAAATCTTTTTAATATACAAAGCTTTTATAAATGGACTAAAAAGTAGAAAATAATATTTCTCAGTCCCACAGAATTTGTTTTGATAACTTTTGATTTTGAAATTTTAGCAAAAGTCATTATAAACAATTAATGACATTGAAAACGAAAAACGTGGAGCGCATGCAGTACAAAGCATTCGATTTCATTGACAATAGTCAAACTACATAACATTCTACAGCGAAAGTACAAATTTGAGATCGATTTTAAGCGGTCGTTATTCATATGCCCACATACACACATACATATGTTGCTTTTCATATCAACTCAAGTGTATTACATGCGTCCCACGCTCCTCATTTTCAATGTCATTAATTGTTTATAATGACTTTTGCTAAAATTTCAAAATCAAAAGTTATCAAAACAAATTCTGTGGGACTGAGAAATATTATTTTCTACTTTTTAGTCCATTTATAAAAGCGTTGTATAATAAAAAGTTTTTTATTTTATTTTATTTTATTTCTACTTTTTAGTCTTGTCAGCATACAATTTTCCAATAGATACTAAAGTAATTGAAAAATAGTTTTTTAAAAATACATACCACATTTCGCTGATCTTAAACTTGTGGGGATGTAGTTACTATCGGACTGGTTCGTTTTTCGCGATAAAGATCTAGTACGGAACTAGAAATTTCATTCACTAGTTCGGGGTTTCCCTGCAGGGTACATACACTCATATGTATGCTTGTACGTATGTATATACACCCAGCAAAACCAGCCCAGCAAGAACAGTGACGGTCACATTCCTACTGACGTGACCGTCACGCGTGCCCGCTAAGTTCGGCACGTTTTGCTATCACATTTTAATAGTGAATCAAAAATGCTCCCAGAAGTTTTGTGTACGTGTGGTTTTTCAAACCAAATAGTTTGCCTGCTTGCTCATATTTGAAAAGATTAGCGTGACTACTTACCCATATGTGAAAGATAGCTCGCACGAAAAAACAATAGATGGCGCTCCAATCAAAAATTATTACAGGTGTTTTAGTAACGCCATAAAATTTGCGTTTGTGTTGGAGTTTCGGTCGCGCTGGTTTTGCTGGGAGCGTGGCCGAAACCCCAACACAAACGGAAGTTTTATGGCGTTACTAACCCATCTGTAATAATTTTTGATTGGAGTGCCATCTATTGTTTTTTTTCGTGCGAGCTATCTTANATTTGCGTTTGTGTTGGAGTTTCGGTCACGCTGGTTTTGCTGGGAGCGTGGCCGAAACCCCAACACAAACGGAAGTTTTATGGCGTTACTAACCCATCTGTAATAATTTTTGATTGGAGTGCCATCTATTGTTTTTTTTCGTGCGAGCTATCTTATACATATGAGTAAGTAGTCAAGCTAATCTTTTCACATATGAGCAAGCAGGTTTGGTTTGAATAAAACTGAATTGGTAAACGTTAAAATTTACGATGTCTTTGATATGATACCTACGACGAGGTTGACATCTAGACTAGGTTTGCCATAAATACCTTTGCTATATTTATGGTAAAAAATGGTGGTCTGGACATAGAACATTGCAAGTTGATTAAAGCGTTGTAAAAAACGCGCCAAATATACTACCCCACAAGTACAGTGTAAATTATGCATATTATGTGCAAATTTTTTAATCGCTATATCTCAGAAATGGTAATTCTCAGGAAGAAAAATGTTATAACGGGTTTTATAGATAATTTGATGATCTACACTTTCGTATCACCTATTTTTGTGACAAACCTTACCATTTCGCTGAAAAATCAAAAAAAAAAAAATCAATTTGTGTGACCTTTGACCTTGAATAAATTTTGACATTTCATTCATAATGGTGTTCACAACACTCGTACCCTTTTTCAGCTTTATGCGAATTATTGTAACCTTGAATGTTGAACTTGGCCGGGCTAAGGTACATATTTGTATATATAATTTTACAAGTATTTTTAACACCTCTGGTCTCAACCAACCATAAAAAAAAGCGTTAACCATATGGTGAACTTACCGTCAGCAGAGTGGCTGGAAGCTTTCCGCATGCTTGTTAGGCGATAAAATGGTGGTGTCTCGGTGCGTTCAATTAAGCAATTAAGCGTTTCCACAGTTTGCAGTTCTACCATTAGTTCGTCCAAAAGACGGTCGGGGCAAGTGCGGGCGAGATACAATGCCACGCGTTTCGCCTATTCGTACATACGAACACATGAAAATGAATGCATATTAATACACACAAAAGGACATGTTTCAGAAAATGGCTTATTCAAGTATATGGCTCCAATAAATATCTTATATACACAAATAATTGTACATTAGACTGATTCAAAAAAATCGATTTTTCGAAATTTATGTGCGATGCATCAAAATCTTTGCAAGCATCAATAAAAAACATGGTTCTGAAAGTTTGAGCGAATCGGTGGTCGTTTAGGGGTTGTTCAATGCAATGTTCAATTTTTACCAAATCGCGCACTTGATAAACATCTTCGTCAAAAATATCGTCTATGTACCACAAATATTAAGCTAAAAATGTTTGAGATTTCGCACATACCATTTCTAAAGACCATAAAATCTACTTATCTAAAATTGAGTTTAAAAAATTTTTCATATTAATAAATAGTTAATGGTTGACTACCGAAAATTAGTTAGTTAATAACAAGTGATCCCAAGAGCTTTTTGAGGTAGAAATTGAGAAAAAACCTTTAGCACACGTTCAGAAATTATAATAAACTACAAAAACAAAGTGGAATGTTACACCCTTATTCTAGAACGAAAAATCGACATCGACAAGGAATTAAAGAAATACTTATCATGTGTTTGTTTATTGTAAAATTGGTTGATTTTACATATTTTGAGGAAAATTATAGATTCTGATGCATTTGGAATTATAGCAGCGGAGTAAGAACGCGCTATGGCAATGGATTCAAAAAGGTATGCGTAGCTGTCGGGCATAGTAACCATGGACGCATCTATGTCAACTTCTGGTTGAATTGTTGAGCCACAAGCTATAATTCCTCCTATGCCTGAAGAACTGGTTCTCAATCCAGTTAATGCAATAACTGCTTCCAAGGCATTGAAAATATGCATTTTGTTAGTCCACCACCTGGTTGCGCTTGCTTCTGCTTTCGGCCGAGCTTAGGAATTATAAGCCTTGCTTATGAGAATTCTCTTTTCTGTGTTGCCGGAGAAGAGGGCGGAAGCCCCTCTTATACACTTAAAGATATAAAACATTTATTGTGCATATAACTCCGGCTACGACATCCACTGAATTTAAGAAAAAAGTGCATGGTTCAAACCGAACTTATTACTAAACTAGAGCTCGGAATTTTGGAACCTTTGTTTTAAATTAAAGTCTAATCCTTTGACCATAAGTGCATGTTAAATTTTTTAGATTCCGGTCATGCGTTCATGTACAAATAACTAAACCAGCCCAAGTTTCTCGATAAGGGGCAACAAACATTCTGTTTTGTTCGTTCATATAAAGCAGTGCATAAAAATATACGTACATATATGCAAAAAGCAAATTTATCTGTTTAAAAGCACACCACTAATAATTCCTGCAAACACACATCGATTTACATCTTTTTGCTAAATTTTTATCTCGCTTCCGACACGGAATTATTTTCGTACATAATTACGCAAAAAAGCTGTCAACTTCTTACTCGCTCGTTTTTAGGCATGCCATTGTTACGAATTTCGAAAGTTCGAAGATACGATTCGGGTTGCAGCATAATCCGAATACGAAAGTATTGCAGAATAGGGGGTGTTAATTTTTTGCAATTTTGTTTCTTTCTTGCAATGGAATGTCAGAGAATGGGCAAATAATGATAATTATGTATATGCAACTGAAGACAATTATTTCAAAAATCATTCCCATATCTTCTTAACTGTATTTTTTCCAACATCTTTGAACTTCTTTCGATGCTCGCTAACTGTTAAAGTAAAGTTTGTTGTTGCTTTTCGTTTCTGGATAAGATATTGTTGTACTCTTGAACAAGAGTCACTCCACTTTTTGCGATGTCAAAGGAAAGTCTCTTTTGGTCGCTTTGATCGGTTTGAACTAACCCCTATTGTTCTTTTTTTAGTTTCTCTTTATTTTGGCACGATCGTCCTATCCGGGCTGCTTTGTGCTATTTCCTTCAGTGTTTCATCGTACAGTGGTACGCGTTCCTACACGTAAATTAAAACGATTTTAACCCGCCCACATAGCCCCAAAAGTTAAAAAAGTCCTTTAACACTAACAAATTACAAGTGCGGATGTTTTTGTAGATGTATTATAGTTTGTGAAGGTGTGCTAAAGGTTCTTCTCAATTTTTACCACAAAAAGTTAGTGGGATCAATAATTATCAACTAACTAATTATCGCTAGTTAACCATTAATTATTTATTAACGCAAAAAAATGTTTACATAAAATTTTAGATTAGTTGATTTTATGGTATTTAGCAATGGTATGTGCAAAACTTCAGACATTTAGCTCAATATTTGTGGTAAATAGACGATATTTTTGACGACGATGTATTTCAGGTGCGCGATATGGTAAACATTGAAAATCGCATTGAGCAACCCCTAAACGGCCACCGATTTCGTTCAAATTTTCAGCAACATGTTTTTTCTTGCTGCTTTCAAAGATTTTGATCATGGCACATAAATTTCGAAAAATGGTTTTTTTTTTTAAATCAGTCTATTGTACATAAACATATATGTATATATGAACATTTTAAGCTGTTATACATGCATGCAATGGATTTGAAGAGGTGTTTTTTAATTTCTGAAAATGTGCCGTGTTTACCCACTTACATATGGTAAAAGTTCATTCGGCGCCATGCCACTCATGATAACCAAGTAGCGTAGGATGACCTTGAGGTTGTTTGGCCAGAATTGGCAGAGTGTGCCCCAAAGTTCTTCAACGTCACGGGGATGTGAATCCGAAAACTACAAAATATACCACAAAATATAATACATAATTAAATTAATATGCTTGCCGGCAAAGGATTAGTGAATGGAATGAAAACAAATGATTATAAACTAGTTTTAATTACAAAAGCGTTGGAGTTTTTAAGCCAAAATACACCTTCCGGATCATGATCTTATTTTTCGACGAAACTCATATACATACATGTCGACCCCTGATTGCTATTTTATCGGCAGCGACAAAAGATAAATTCTAAAGGAGAGTTTTTTTGAATTCTCCCTTAAACAGTGTAAAAACTTATTTGGATTTAAATCGAAAACAACATTATTCAATGCTCGCTTTCTTTTGTTTTTTGCATACCCTATTGCCTAAAGGGGAAATGGCGTTTACGATATTTTTCTTGAACATGCTGAGAGCAAAGTTATCAAAGAATTGGCCCTTGCGATGGTCTTTATGTTGCATAATCAATTAAATAGTTAACCACTAAACCATGGGTGGGCAAGGCTGAGGCCGAAAAGAACCACATGTAAATTCTAAATGCTACAAAGAGCCACAAAAAAAACAACAAAAACAAAAATTTTATTTTTAAATAAAATTATTATTAGTAATGAAAAACATTAATTTTATTATTATTCTAATGTACGTGTAAGATAGATATTAAAGAAAATTTACAAGATCCCTTTAGCCAAAATACAACAGAAAATTTGCAGAAACTTACAAGTTCGACGAACAGCTGATAGAAATTTTGTTTATATTCAAAAGAATAAGAATGAAAGCGTAAGAAAACAAATCCCGAAGTTTTATCCTGACACAGTTCCCTGACTAAACGAATAATTACTTATTTCTTAATTAGTCGGATTTTACTATTTTAACTTCCAAACCACCAAATTAAATTTAGCGATTTGCGTAAATTCCAACCAGCTGTTTTTGATCAACTGTTTTCTTGTTGGCAAATTACTATTGGCAAAAAATTTTCCAGCAGAAACTAGCAGCTTTCCCTCAAAATGAAATGTCATTTTGCTCTCTCAATTTCCCCTACTTTGTAAGTTTTTTGCTTACGCGAACACAAAAAGCTGATAGGTTTTATAACTTTCAATAATTATCAGGTACGCGAATGCAAATAATTGTGAACGGTATTTTTACTTTACGAATTTCATTGTAGAGTACAAGACCCACAGTTATACGTACCAAGAATTGAAAATATGCGACACGCAGCTGTTTTCAACATCTAGTAAACGGTTAAAAATTTCGGTTTTAATTTTAAACTTTTTGGACTACATATATGACCAAACTAAATTCAGTTTCAAATACAAACCTTCTTGGAGGTTAAAAACTAAATTTCCCACATCTACATAAACTCTTTCTTTTTTTCATCAGAATCGTTAACGGTTGAGAAAGTATCTTGAAGGTTTACAAAAAAAGATAATATTTCCTTCTCTAACAGCGGTTTCACACGGGTTTTTATCAAGACTGGGCCAGAGCCTAATATTCTTTCATGACACGATTGGACTACCAAGTTACACCAAATTTTATGTTACTAATATGTGTTTTAAAAATGAAACAAATCTGATCACAAATATGATTTTTCAGGATAGCTCTTAATCCCTGAGCCACCTATCGGAAGACAAACACACTGGTCCTTCTAAAAACTTTTGCACAAAACAACAATCATTCAATGCGATTTTAAAATCTGGGAGAAATTAGTTCCCAAGTGAATAATTCTTGCGATTTTATATGTGTATAAAATTTCATTACCTTAAAATAAGTGGTTGCAGAGATAACCGATATGAGAATTTCAGTTTGTATGGGCGGTGTTCCGGCCCTTTTTCCAAAATCTGCGACTCTTCGCCGTAAGTACGGTATTGAAAACATATGTTGCTGTGTCAAATTTCAAGACGTTAGCATATGCGATTCCAGAGATAAGCGATATGAGAATCTCAGTTTGTATGGGCAGTGCCTATAGCTATAGCTATAGCCTAGCAGCTATCACTTCTACCATTTTTCAAATGATTGTTCCTTTTCCACAATAAGGTTTCACTAAAAATGGCCTCGAGCTCATAAAAATTGTTGAATATAATTGTTATAAGGCCATAACAATAACAAAAACAAATAACTGAAGGACGAGCACACCTAAAAAGTTAAACATTCTAATAATAGAAATATTAACAAAAACCAACAAAACCAACAACCACATGATCAAGTGAATTGCAGCGGAATAGCTGCGCTTGATTGTAGTTGGCTTAGCAAAGTGAAATAGTGGAAAATAAGCAACAAGAATTAACAAGACAAACTTAGCACAGTGCGTAGGCAACTGGCTGAGTCAGTGGTGATCGTCGGTTCGAATCCTACTGAAAGAAGTCTGATGAGGAAATGTGGTGATTTCCGAAATAGCTATCACTTCTACAATTTTTTCAAATTATTGTTGCTTTTCCACAATAACGTTTCACTAAAAACGACCTCGAGCTCATAAAAATTGTTGAATATAATTTAGGAGTACCGTTAATTTTTTCATGATCCAATTATCTGATCGAAACCAGATTAGTAAGGGACCACCGCTGAGATTCTACCTTTCCGATGCAAAAAGAATTTTCGAAATCGGAAATCGGTTGACGTGGTCCAAAGTTATGCGGTAACATACATAAAAATAAAAAAATAAATTAAACAAAATAAACATTCCGACGAATTGATAACCTCCTCCTTTTCTTGAAATCGGTTAAAAAGGGTTTATGAAGTATGCAAACGTACATTTAAATAATTTAAAATCGGAAAAAAGTTCAAAACTTCTAAATTATGTGCAATATTTTTTTCTAGCCATGGAAATTAAATCATTTTTTTTTTGAGATCATGAATAGAAAGGCGCAGTTTAGCTTCAAAACTTAAAATAATTTGTGACAAATCAAAAACATCTTTATTCTCTCCTTGTAGAGACAAATTCAAGTTTTGCAAATGTTCCACCATATCGGTACAGAACATTAAGTCAGAAAGCCAATTTTCATTCTCCAATTGCGGCTAATGTTCCGATCTCTCTTTGCTTATGTGTACATAAAAGAAATAAAATAAAAAACAACACAATTCAAAAGAATGTCCAGCAAAGAAATTTGGATTTTAAAAATTAACAAGTAATTTTTAGCAAAAAAAAACCGACTTAAACTCTCATATAAAAAATAATATATATACATATATCTCATGATCCACTGAGTACCGTTAATTTTTTCATGATCCAATTATCTGATCTTAACCAGATTAGTACGGGACCACCTCTGAGACACTACCTTTCCGATGCAAAAAGAATTATCGCAATCGGTTGACGTAGTCCAAAGTTATGCGGTAACATACATAAAAACAAAAAAAAAATATTCCGACGAACTGATAACGTCCTCCTTTTTTGGAAGTCGGTTAAAAAGAGCAAACGGAAAGTAAAAAGAGCCGCACTTTGCTAAGCAAAGAGCCGCATTTGGCTCAAAGAGCTGCGTTTGCCCACCGTTGGTATAAACACTGCCAATCAGGAGAATAAGCTAAACATATTTTCAACTTTAACAGGCTAACCTAATATTCGCGGCTTGCGTTTTGGTACGGACGTCGACGAATTTTTTGGTGATGGGAAATCGAGTAAAACTCTTCGTCAACGTGAAGAATAAAAACAATGGGTACGTAGATACCATCAGCCCGAAACTGAACAGGTACTCCCTGGGAGTTTTCTCTCTTTTCAAATTCCTCCCATCATGAATAAAAATTCCCTGCGGATTTTTTTTATATCAAATGGGAAAAATTTCGGATAAAATATGTTACCTNTTGGCAATAAGCGTGATTGTTAGATATTCTTCGCAAAGTTCGTTGAAAATGCCAAATACATAAAATAAGTGAGGGGGCTGGCGAGGGGGAATGTGGGCGATCGCCCGCCCCTCCCCCCCAGAGCTCGAAAAAGCTAAATTTCTGATAAAATATATTACCTCAAACGAGAAATTTGAAAAAAAAAAATTTTAAGTTTTTTTTTATTTTAATCTTCAATCGTAACCATTTTTAGGCTTGCACAAGATTATTTATATAATAAGAAATCGAGTAAAACTCTTCGTCAACGTGAAAAATAAAAACAATGGGTATATAGATACCATCAGGCCGATTCTGAACAGGTACTCCCTGGAAGTTTTCTCTCTTTTCAAATTCCTCCCATCATGAATAAAAATTCCCTGCGGATTTTTTTATATCAAATGGCGAAGTTGAGCTGTCAAAAAAGTATCAACCAGCTCTTGCGAAGCTTGAATTTTCTCTTTCCAAATTTTCGGGGAAAATGCTACTTCCTGGGAGTTAATTATTGGAGGACTTCTTTCTCGGGAACTTCCCGAAGAACAAACTCCCTGGGAGTATTAAGAATTGGGCTATATTAATGTATGTATGTATGTCAAATGGAACATTCTGATACTACTTCTTGTCTATTTCCGCGGTGCAATGTTCGGCTAATTATCTTGCGTCTAACGCTGAAGATTATTATCGAAAGGCAATATTTATACCACTATTGGATAATATTTTGCTCGATCTCCGAGAAAGATTGCCGAAAGAGACATTAAACATTTTTGATTTGAACTTATTACTTCCATCTAAAAATGGGGAATATAATATGCGTAAAATCGCTTGGAAAACGATACAAACTTTTCTTAGAAAAAGATGGTGTCAATTTGANGCGTAAAATCGCTTGGAAAACGATACAAACTTTTCTTAGAAAAAGATGGTATCAATTTGAAAGGAGAGTATAAAGTGTGGTTGGAACGATGGACAAATAAGGAAAGCGAAAAGCCATTCCCAAAATCAGCAGCAGAAGTTCTTGGTAAATGCGACGAATATGCTTTTCCATTGATTAACAAACTTCTCCACATTTCCAGCTATTAATGCTACTTCCGAAAGAAGTTTTACAACCCTTCGCCGGTTAAAAACATGGTTGCGTAGTATCATGAATGAAGAAAGACTGATAGGTCTAGCACTTTTACACGTACATTTAGATATTGAAATTGACACTGAAAGGATAATTCGCAAAAGGAAAGCGCAAAATTGAATTTGCAGNGGTCTAGCACTTTTACACGTACATTTAGATATTGAAATTGACACTGAAAGTTGCAGTTTAAATTATTACAATAAAAATTCTGAATAAGTTGTTAAGTTACTTAATTACATCCTTCATTTTACTAATATTGTAAGCGAGAAATAAGTATTTATATGTATATACTAGCTGTGCCCTGCCACGCTTTGCTGTGGCATATTCTTGTTATATGAATGATAAATTATTAACGAAACAAAGCATACGTTTCATATGTGTTTGGTTATGTAATAAGTACTTGTGTGCTTGTTGTTTTTCCATTCGCTGCATAGGTATCAAGGATATTTGCTTCACCTTTGAAAGGCCATGTTAAAATATCTGCTTACACTACTTTCTTCATCAATTTCTTAAGTGCGAGTCACGTACCATTGCAAAGTTTTGGCTGATTAATATTCGCACCATGATAATTGCCACACCTATTTTCAATTTCAGTATGTGGGGTCTCCCTGGAAGATCAATCGAAGGGAAAAATTCCGTTGGATCGTCTTTTTCCACAACGGTGTTTATCGACGAATATGCTATTTCCTCACGTTGAATGCTGGATTGAATAACATTAGTGGTATTCACCAAAGTGAGCAAGTGGCCTGGCGGTCTGGTAAAAGAGCAGATCAGCTCAAGCAACGACTGTTGTCAATACCACTATTATTTATTTGATAGACATCCTTATTCTTCGCAGCAAGAATAGCCCGTTCACTGAGCCAATCGTGATTCCTATAATTAATTTTCTTAATAAAGAAACATTCTTTCGATCTGTTCTCCTTTCGATGTTTCTAAGTAGCAAAAATTATCACGCCATAAAACTCGTCGTAATCTCTCATTGACTGGCAGAATTCCGTTCCCAATTTCCAGTAATTGTCGCGAGAATACCTCGGCTGCAGTGTATGTATATTGGCCTTGTCGCAATGAAATTACAGACAATGTTTGCTTAGAATCTCCTGCGAGCAATATCAATGCATTTCCGAATGGTTGAACCTTTCCACGCGAATCTCGCAACAATCGATCAAGAACCTCAAGCGATTTTTATGTGCACCGTGCACTCATCCCAAACAATGAGTTTAAATTCTTGTAATACTTTTTCCCTGCCGGATGTTCAGGAAATATTGCATGTGGGAGTTTCGATGATTTATTTGTTCAATGCCAGCTCAAGAGCTGAATTGGCATTGCTCTCACCTGGTAACAATGTCGCAGCAATTCCAGACGAAGCGATAGCTAAGGTAATGTAATTTTTTGATCGAACCGTTGCCATAATCCGTCTGATAAGGAATATTTTCCTAGTTCCTCCTGGCGCATCCAAGAAGATGGTCCCACAGTTCCGTCATTAATCATTTGTATATTCTTCTTCTACGTTGGCTTTATAACCGCATAAGCCATTTTGGGCGAGCTCGACAAAACACGCCAGTCATTTCTCTCTGTGCCAACTTGGTCTCTCCATTGCAGTGGGTGCTACCTATTCCTCTGCTACCACCAGCGGATTGCGAGATGGATTCTTTCACACCTGAAACTTCGGTTTCTATTGGAACGATATGTCTAAGCCAGAGGAGCAGCTGCAGTTTCATTTCCTGCACTATGCACATTTTGTTGTAAATTTCATACAACTTATCGTCCCATCGTCTACGGTAATCTCCGTTGTCCACTCGCAGAAGCCTGTAGATCTTCCGTAAGATCTTTCTGTCGAATACTCCAAGACACGTCTCACCGAATGTTGTCATTGTTTAAGCTTCTCCGCCATATAACAGCTCGGGCATGATGAGTGACTTATCAAGTGTGGTTTTTGTACGTCGAGAGAGGACTTTACTCCCGAATTGCCTACTCAGTCCAAAGTTGCACTTGTGTGATTTCTGCGTGGGTTTTCCGTGCTGATATTTTTATCGGTGATAATGCCGGTTCCCTAGTAAACGAAATTCTCCACTTTCCCGAAATTATAACAGTAACTGTAACTGTTAACAGTTACGTGGGTTCCAAGGCGCGAATGCGCTGACTGTTTCTTATGACAGGAGATACTTCGTCTTGTCCTCGTTTACCACCAGGCGCATTCGCTTTGCGTCCTTATCCAGCTTGGAAAAGGCAGAAGATACGAAACGATTTTTGTTACCGATGATGTCGATGTCATCGGCACACGCCAGAAATTATACGCTCTTGTAAAAAAATGTTCGTGCATGGTTCAGTTCTGCAGCTCTTATTGTCTTAACATTTGCATCATGTGATCGTAAATGCCCTGCCCGTTCTGCTTTCGCTTTAATTTGGGAATCCTTGATTGGGAATAGGAGTTCGCAATAGTAATGATAATCATAATAATATTATCTCATGTTGTTCAAAATTTCTTTACTCGCAATGTACATAGTAGGCTATGGCAAACCTAAACGAAATTGTTTACGATTAAAAGTTAACTGATTTATAATGCTAGGAAATGGTGTCCACAATTTTAAGTTTTCATTAAGTATTTTTTAAACTGCTTTCATGCGATGGTTTTTTGTTTTCGTTACTCTTTTATCATTTTTTATTTGTTTCAGTAATTTTTAGCCGACTTCAAAAAAAGGAGAAGGTTATCAATTCGTCGGAATATTTTTTTTATGTATATTACCGCATAACTTTGGACCACTTCAACCGATTTCCAGGTGATCCCATACTAATTTGGTTTAGATCCGATCATTGGGTCATGAAAAAATTAACGGTACTATTAAATTTTTATATAAGAATTGGAGTCGGTGTGCTTTTTGCTTAAAAATTACTTATTTATTAATTTTTTTACATTAAGTAATTTGTGTACCAGCTCTTTGTTGATAATATGATCTCCCCGTTTGATAAGATGTTGTAAATTCTATATTTGTTTAAACTGTTCGGATTTTGGATAAGTGGCAAGATTAAAAAAAAAACCCTAGTAAAGCTTTCCCAAACACTTTTCGTTTGGAACCAGCTATGTAATATTTCATTTAATTTCAATATTTTCAGCCTTTACTTTTAGACAGGTGATAATCCTATTAAAAATATTTTCAAACCAAGATTTTCAAATACCTTTCGTTTGGTACCCATAATGTACCTCAAACATATTTTCGATTGTAAGTCTTCTGAAATCTCTTTAGT
>NW_016159106.1:75215-88567 GCF_001687245.7 Rhagoletis zephyria
GGTAAAATGCTACGCACAGAAACTAAAAAGCGTCTATCGTTTAAGTGCAGTGAGAGCTGCTTGCGGATTCTGCACAATTTCTGACGAAGCATACTTTCTAATCGCTGGAATGGTCCCAGTAGACATTCTCGGACAAGAGATGAAAATAATATACAACCGCCTGTCTGAGAACAACGATGGTCTAACGCGAAAGACAATAGCTAGAGAGGAAAGGTGTCGCTCTATGGCAATCTGGGACTACTCAGAAAAAGGAAGGTGGACCCACAAGCTCATCCCTAATGTTGAAAAATGGCTGAATGGGTCTCACGGAGAATGTAGTTTTCATCTAATTCAGTTCCTCTCGGGCCACGGTGCTTATCGTGAGTATTTGAATAGATTTGGGCATTACGATNATGAAGGTAAAATGCTACGCACAGAAACTAAAAAGCGTCTATCGTTTAAGTGCACTGAGAGCTGTTTGCGGATTCTGCACAATTTCTGACGAAGCATACTTTGTAATCGCTGGAATGGTCCCAGTAGACATTCTCGGACAAGAGATGAAAATAATATATAACCGCCTGTCTGAGAACAACGATGGTCTAACGCGAAAGACAATAGCTAGAGAGGAGAGGTGTCGCTCTATGGCAATCTGGGACTACTCAGAAAAAGGAAGGTGGACCCACAAGCTCATCCCTAATGTTGAAAAATGGCTGAATGGGTCTCGCGGAGAATGTAGTTTTCATCTAATTCAGTTCCTCTCGGGCCACGGTGCTTATCGTGAGTATTTGAATAGATTTGGGCATTACGACTGCCCGTACTGTTCGAGGTGCATAGGAATATGAGAAAATGCGGAACACATACTTTTCTCGTGCCCCCGCTACGCCCCTGAGACAAGATACATACTACAGGACAACGGCATACTAGACTATAGCATCAAGCGATAACTGGCAGAAA
Organism: Rhagoletis zephyria; assembly: GCF_001687245.7. NCBI lineage: Eukaryota > Metazoa > Arthropoda > Insecta > Diptera > Tephritidae > Rhagoletis > Rhagoletis zephyria. The sequence goes on from NW_016159106.1 coordinate 76,149, forward strand.
ATATGCGCTCATGTCACACGAATCCATGTAGACTTAAGACGAGCTGAGCCTTTGGGCCAACCAACCCCGCAAAGTAAAACCTTGAATGGCAGTCCCACGGGGAGAGCGGTTTGAGGAGAGGTTTTAGTACGTAGGGGCCGCGGTGAGGCTGCAAATCGTGCATGCTGCTATGCCGATATAGTAGCAATTGTGAGAGTTTCCTTCTTCACGGACGTCACCCCAGAAAAATAAAATAAAAATAAAAAATCCATCCACAGAATATTTGCGTAGAACTCACTCGAAATTCACAAAAAAGTGCATTTTTCAGACGGAATTTATTAATAATTTAGTGACCGCAAATTACAAAATTTGGTTTTACTATATAGTGTAGACCCTTGACTACAAGTGTGTGTTGTTTGTTTTTTTTGATGGGGTCACCCATTGGGACACAATAGTTCTCTCAATTGTGGATGAGTAAGTACTCTAATAACCCGTGGTAGTGCACATGGTAGTGCAGAGTCGAACCAGTCGGAAGCAGATTAACGAAAAACTACGAAAGAGGGCGCCCATAAATCACGCAAGCGACTACTTTATATATACTTTATATAGTAAATCCCGGTAGTGCAGAGAGAGCCGATGGTGACTACCGCCTAGGACATTGCCTTGTAAAAGTAGTCGATGAAATACACTGCAAGTAGTCGGTCGGTAATTGGTGGTGTTTATCAGGTAGCTACCGATTCAGCAGTCATGTAGTCACTCCCCCGTACTGCAGGGAAGCAGAATAGCGAAAAACTACGATAGAGGGCGCCCATAGATTACGCAAGTGACTACTTTATTAACTCCCGGTAGTGCAAAGAGAACCGATGGTGACTACCGCCTAGGACAGTGCCTTGTAAAAGTAATCGCTGAAATATACTGCAAGTAGTCGTTCGGTAATCGACGGAGTTTACCAGGTAGCTACCGATTCATCAGTCCTGTAGTCGCTCCCCCCTACTGCAGGGTATGAATAAACGCACCAAAGTACATATATATCTACATATTGCAAACGCAATATTTTTGAAATACATTGAACATTTAAGGGCAACCGTACCATGATCTGCAATGGCGAGTCGTGTTGTTAGTTCCCTTTCCGCTGCAGCCTTAGTGCATATTTTTAGGCGCAGTGCAACAAAATGGAAACGCATGCACAAGATTCCAAATTCGCAGGGTGCATTTGATGATTATATATTTTTTTAATTTTTATTCGAAACTCTTTTTTTTCATGGTGCATTTCCGAACATCCTTTTTGCAGTCTGACAAAATGCAGTCCGACAAAATGATGCATTTCCCTACATTTTTTTGCAGTTTGCTTTTAATCCGGTTCTAAACCAGGGCTTCGGAGCAACGGTTTTTCGTCATCGCTCCGCTCCGGTATTTTATTTCGCTCCGAGCTCCGCTCCCAATAAAATTTGTTTAACTGACTTAAAAAAGGAGGTTATAAATTCGTCGGAATATTTTTTTTATGTATGCATGTTATGATTTCGATAATTTGAAGGGTGGTTCCATATTAATTTGGCTTAGATCCGATCATTGGATCATGAAGAAATTAACGGTAATCCTAAATTTGTATATGAAAATTGAAGTCTGTTGTGGTTTTTGCTTAAAAATTACTAGACCAAACCGCTAAAAAACGTAAGCAACCTTTTTTATTTTATTTTTGATGTACGTATGTAGTTTTATGAGTTTACATACATACGTACATATGTGCAGCTACATATTTATATGGTCCCAATGTATTTTGTCTTGTAAATAAAATGAGATGTTAACCCTAAATTAGGCGCATAAAGAAAATCACACAATTAGTCGCATGGGGTCCCGAGTGATCCCAATAAGTGTTGAAAAATAGTGTTACAAATAAAAGAACGAAGTGTGTATTATCAATAATGCTAAAGTACTCTATTTTCGTTAACTTAAAAAACAAAAACATAATTGCGACGTCAACTTAAAAAAAAACTCAGAGCGTGTTGTTCCTACGCGCGGAAGAAGTGAAACTTAACAGAGGAAATGCTAGAGAGAAAGAAATGTGCGATATACATACACATGTACATATTTTCTAATATACAAAAAAAAATATTTATTTAAAATTTTTTTTAACGCCCTTTAATTTTTATTTTTTTTAGCCAACTGCAAAGTTTAATTATTAGTTGTGGTTGAGAAAACATTCATATCTACAATATTAAACTGTAGATTGCGTTAGCTAAAGTAAGATATGAAAAGTTTTCTTTCAATATTATTAATATTTTTGGAAAAACCCGCATCAATGGTAGCCGATCCTTTGGCTGTTAGATAATTTTTACCATTAACCATTTCCAGTGAAAATTTTTCTTTAAAAAATTTTGTCAGTTCATCAGATTTGGCCAGCGAAAAGTTTACGATGAAATCTCCTGCGAGAATTACACGTCGATCACAATCATATTCATCTTCTTCATCTTCATCTTCATCTTCATCTTCATCTTCATCTTCATCTTCAATTTCATGTTCATGTTCATGTTCATGTTCATGTTCATGTTCATCTTCATGTTCATGTTCATGTTCATGTTCATGTTCATCTTTAAAACCATTTCTCNATCTTCATCTTCATCTTCATCTTCATCTTCATCTTCATGTTCGTGTTCATATTCATGTTCATGTTCATGTTCATGTTTTGATACCCATATTAGGATACTTTATTTATTTTAATAAATAATTTGAATTTGATTTTCGTATATATGGCAATCCTTTAAAATACTAAAATCATATTACACATCTAGAGGTCAAGCCCTTTAGGCCAAAATACAATAACGCAGTGGCAGTGGCAGTGACAGTTTTTAAAATCAGCTGTTACTGCTAATATTGGCAGTCACTGCCGCAGCAAATACGGTACGGCCAAGGCGAATTTATACAAGGTGATGTTGACGTCGAATTTAGATTTTCGCCGAGGTACGTCTTAATGTCAAAATGATGTGTCTGTTGTAAAATGAATTCGCCTTGTTTACAACAAACACATCATTTTGACATTCAGTAGTACCGCGGCGAAAATTTAATTCGCCATCAACACCACCCTGTATAAATTCGCCTTGGTAACTGCTTTGTCAGTGACAGCTTTTTTTTGACATTCCCTTTTGTTTGTTTACATTTTTGTTGTTGTCTTTTAGGCTTCAGTGACATGAACAGAAGTTGGCTGCATTTTATTTATGTCAAATTCAGCATGCGAAGTTTGCTGCGATGAAGGCAGTGGCAGTGAATTCAGAATTTGGGCTAAACTGAGCAGTGCTGCCAGCTGCCACTGCTGTGTTGTGAGCCGCTTCATTGGACATNTCAGCATGCGAAGTTTGCTGCGATGAAGGCAGTGGCAGTGAATTCAGAATCTGGGCTAAACTGAGCAGTGCTGCCAGCTGCCACTGCTGTGTTGTGAGCCGCTTCATTGGACACCACACTTTCAGAAACAGCTGATTTCGAAAAACTGCCACTGCCACTGCGTTATTGTTTTTTTGGGCTTTTCATTTGACACCTCATCTTTTAAAATCGAACGAACGATACAGGTTTTATGAATTGGAGTTAAATATTTAACGCAACCCTCTGCGGCAGAGAAATTTTGAATTCGATTCTCTAACATGTCGCAACTCCTTTCATGGAACTAGAGCTATGTTTCACACCCGAAGGACACCTCATCTTTGGAAAACGAACGAACGATAAAGATTTTATGACTTGGTGTTAAATATTTAACGCAACCATCTCCGAACTCGTGTAAGAAGTTTCACTTCAAAAATACAAAATTGCCTCCACCAAAAAATATTACGTAATTGGCGGTAGAGGTCAGCACTTAAGAGAGTAGCGACACATTTGACGCGATGGTGTTCTAGCTGTGACTAAATAAATAAAACGAAAAATATTTCACACCAATAAAAATATTGAGGTGTAAATATTATATGGAATGACCCTTAGATTTGGTAGCAGTGCTGTCATTTGCTAATTTTCGAGTAGAGTGCTTCTGAAGGAAAAGGGAAGTGATTATCGTAGTGACTATTTTGAAACAATATTATGGCAGTAGGGTTATTCGATTTAATTTTTTTATTAGATGATTGGTTAATAGAATATTTTTTATATTAAAGTACTTCAATAAACAAGCGTATGCACCGATTCCAAATATTGATTAGGCGCGTAAAGTTGCGTTACAATTTATCAACAATTGGTTTCCTACGTTCTTTGGCATGTGGCTAATGGCCAGATGCGCCGACGCCGATTATTTCTAAAGGCTCCGCCAGATAGAAACTCTTCTCTGCGTCACAGGGAAGCTTTTGACTGACATCCAAGTCAACTCTATGAGTTTGAATAGAAGACGCATGCGTTGCCGTAACTGATAAAATTTGCCCAACTCTCAACTTTGGACGCACGCATATGCGGCAAAACAACAACAACAACAAAAATATATGGAACGAATACAAACCAGCTGATTTTTGAGAAATCAAATTGAGCCTTTTTGTTTGCGGCAAGGTTTTCATTGTGCCGTCTCGGCATCTTCCGTACGTTTTGTCAGTCAACAGCATTCCTGTGACGCAGAAAAGAATTTCTATCTGGCGGGGCCTTAAGGTCGGGGCCACGCAATGAGCGGCTGAGCGGCGTCATACAGAAATGTCGTTCAGCCGCGCAGAAATGGCGCTCAGTACGTGGCTACTTCAATACAGGGCATAATCAGGAAAATGAATAATTGAATAACAAAAAGTAAGAATACGTTTTCATTGCAGCACTTGCGAATGATGAATAAATTTTTATTCATCATTCAAGTAATTTTATAAAACGAATAAATTTTTATTCTTCATTCAAATAATTTATTCACCATTCGAAATACTTGAATCAAGAATAAAAACTTATTCGTTATTTGAAATTACTTGAATGATGAATAAAAATTTATTCATCATTCGAAAGTGCTTGAATGAAGAATAAAAATTTATTCGTCATTCAAACTTAGAAAAATTATGAATAAAATTTTATATTTTATTTTAATAATAATTCAATCTAAAACGCCCATCCCTGCTTCAATAGTATTTCGTATGTTTTGCCGCTCATTGCGTGGCCTCGACCTAAGATTGACGACGCCGACGCCGCAATATCTATCGGCGTAAACCTCTATAACATAACTAAATAAAAAAAAATAAAAAATAAACCCATCGAAAACCAGTCTTTTTATTCGAGGATTTCGGAGAGGTCATAGTGATGGGCGAAGTAGCGGTTTTTCAGTATCAGTGAGAAGAGTGATTGAGATTTTTAAATCACAGTGATTTTTTTATGGCTATTGCGATCACTAGTTCTTTTAATAACACAGAAATACGTAATATTTCTAATAAATGATGACAAATCAGTGTTGGCACATGTAGGGATGATTCCCTACCCGTAGCGATTTCAGGCGAAAAAATGAGTGTAGGGAAAAGAGGAAGAAGTTTCATTTATTCGCTCAAAAATTCCCATATTTCACTTCGTGTTTTATTAATATTTGCAGCCATCTTTACTCGTTGATACAAATTTTGAAATAAAAAACTGAAAAGCAAAAAACGCGATCAAGCAAATCAAACTGCGTACTTTAAAAAGTCCACTTAAAACAACCATGGAACGGTGATGAAAAAATGCAATATACATATGAGAGTATTCACAATGAATAATTAAAAATTGTTAAATCACCATTTCTACCATGAATAACCATTCGCAACTTCTGTTGACTAGCTATTGACAGATGTGATCTTCATTCACAGTGAAATATCATGCGAGTAGAAAAATCACCAATCACCGGCCTAGTAGTAGCAGTCACTATAAGCCATTTTTAAATCACAGTGATCAAATCACCGCTAGTGAAATATCGCTCATCACTATAGCTCGCTCAGTTTTTGCAATACCGAAAATTGTTCCATTTTGATAGGTTTTTAGCGTCCTGTTCTACTGCCGAAAGGAGGATCTGAAATACTGTAGCAAAATAAGGCATCTAATAAATAAGCTGTCAAAAGTAAGTTTCGAAAAATTTGTAAAATTATTTAAGTTAGCCAAAAATGGCAAAAAATAACTCAACAATAGACTTAAAAATTACCCTTGGTTTTTTTATATAAGGCCGACGATTCGATTTTCCATGTATCTAGCAAACTCCTCTGAAGCTACACTAAAACGGCTACATTCCAACAAAACCAAACAACGGACTTTTAATTGCTATTTAATAAGCTCTCACTGTAAAAGTTGGCCACAAACAAAAAAGATGAAAATATAAGAATTAAGATTCACTAAATTATCACATGAGTAGTCCACTTGCAAACAGCGTTATGTGATTTTATAATAGTAAGCCAGAAATTAAAAAAAAACGTCTACAACAACAAGTAACATCCAAATTGTATATTTCTTTTTATTATCAGAAAATTTGGATAAATGAGAGCCTAATAACATTAAAAATCAAAATCGCAGTGTAGTAGTTTTTGCAAATTTTATATATAGAAATTAAATATAGCGAGTTTTGAAACAGTAAGTTTTATATAGGTTTTTTAAGCTTTTCGCGTTCTCTCTTCCATGAAGGTTGGTCTGCTTCTTTTTTAAGACGTCTTCCACTAGGCACCGAAACTACCACGTTTTCTTGCAGTTTTCTAAGTTCATACGAAGATGGAGACTTTTGAACTTGTATAAATACGTACAATAAATATTATAGCGACTTTTGAAAGTGTATATATACATACAGTAAGTATTATAGCGACTTTTGCTGGAGCAGCTAACATTTGATACCATTTTATTCAGAATATATAAGGATTTCGCACTATATTGTTAGTGGACATGAAACTACTTTAAATACTGGTACGTTAACCACCAAAAACTAAAAATCGAAAAAAATTTACATAGCGCACTTTGGAAGTGGACTACTCACATCTTCTAGAGTGTACCGGCCATCATAAGCGATTTGATAGATTTGCATAAGGGTTTCAAGGTTTGGTAAAAAAAGTTGATCATCTTTACTTAGATTTTCATAGTATTAACAAGCTTCATTTACCTTTGCTGTTATATAGAAAAGATTATTCAAAATCATTTCGGTGGCCTCCGTTGATCCCGTTCCTTCCCTACGTCCACGTGTACCAGAGTCGGGGAAATACTGAAATAAATAATTGTTTTTATATTTAACCAAAGCACTCGCCGTTTGGCTACAATTGTAGCAAAAGTGTTATATTTAAAATAAAAAGCTACAATGTTACATAAATTCTAAAATGGCTACTATTTCATAGCTGGAAAAATTTTTTTACTTGTTCAAAAAAAAACTTAGGAATGAACACATTAGTGGTTACTATGCATGCGTCTTCTGACGAATGAGTGTGTCCAATGGCCATTAATATACATACATAGTGACGAGTTGTATAACTTGCCAGAAAATCCAAGAATTTTGATCTTTCATACAACCAAGACACAACTTCATCCCACAGGCCCACAAACGGTGCAATCTAGAGCAAAACATAACCATGTTGAACCAACGGTCGCACTAGGGAAACCAATCCTGAAAACGCGGGATCCCGCGCCATTTTTGCAGGATTTTAAATAAAGCATTATACATGCGGGATCTGCGGGATTTTCGGGGCTACAGAAAAAAATAAAAAGACGAATGGGAGTTGTGAACTAAGTGTGCTAAGAATTACGTAACTATCTGAGATTCAAATGCTTATAAAAAGCAGGGTGCTTTTTTTTTAAATAACAATATTCTGATCCGATTCGGCTGGCAGCCACGACTTTTAAAACAGAATTTTGTTCAAAATTTTCATTCCCGGAAAATAATAATTTATTTTTCATATCCACTTATTTAGCTCGCTATAAGCACAAATTTTTCAAACCAGTCGCAGAAGAAAGTATTAAAAATGAATTACAGAAATTAAATCGAAAAACGCTGATGAAGTTAAAGTTTACCCAAATTCGAAACTGCCAAAGGAATGAGAATGAAGAATTGGTAACATTAATGTCATTTTTATACATATATACGTACGTATAAAATTTAATGCAAAATATGACCATAAGATTTAGTTAAGCTACACTTAACAGCAAAAGTCTGCGTACACTATTTCTTTTTTAAATATTCACAATATATTGAGTTATAATTTGTTTGTTATTATTTTATAAAAAATTGATCATTTTTAAAACAAATCATATAAACCGTGTTTTCAAACTTTATACAAAAGAAAGGAAAATTTAACGATTTTCCATCAAAATTTTCGACCTTTTAATCGGATTAAAAAAATTTATATATAAACAAAAGTGGTAAACAATCTCACTTTGAAATGGGGGTGCTATTGATATGACCGATACTGTACATACGTAGATATATTACTGAGCACCCGAACTGTATGCAGAGATTTTTTTAATTTCCAATGTTTTTCATTTTAATAGCCCTGCCAGATAGAGTACTTTGCGTACGTGACGCTCAAGGATGAAACTGCTGTGACGTAAAAGAACGTAGAGCGACGCCACAATGATGGTGTTGCGTTTGCAAACAAAAATCAGCTGTTCTTTATGATCTCGTACTTGGGGTTTACACAAGTTAATTTTGCAGATGCAATAGCAATACATTCGCACTTTTTTACTTATAAATTCACACTTCTCTCATTGTCTTCGTGAATGTTTTTAGATTTTCGAAAACAGTTTATTGTCTGGGCGCCCTTTTTTGCTCAAAGAATGTGAAAAATAGTACATATTCTGCATTTTCTTGTCTTGTATAAACGCAAGGTAATACAAATGTCAGCAGTGACGGAGCTACTTGCGGCCAAAGTTGAGTGTTGGCCAACGTTTGTTGGTTACGTCGACGCAAGGGTTGCCAGTCTGGCGCTCTGTAAGCAAACACACGCAGTCTACTCACCTGTCAGTTTCATCCTTGATCGCAACGCACGTAACGTGCTATAAACCATTTAAATTCAAATTTCTAACTGTGCTGCAAACTTGATAGAATTCTAAAACCGTCTTCAAATCAGAGTTTTTTATAAATATTTCGAATATTAATTTTTGTAGCCCATCAAATTTTAGTATAGAGTGAAAATCTCTCAAGTGGGCACCCAAAATTGGATGATCAAGATTTTTTCGAACAAATCACTTTATTCGGTTTACAACCATAAAAAAATATAATTTGAATAATTTTGCAAAATTCGATTTTTTACAAGAGTTATTGTTATTAATTTTTTTCTTGATGAACTCAGTAATTATTTATTATCCACTGATTCATATTTAGCATGTATCCTGCTGATTTTTTCTACAGTTAATTAGACATGCTTTAGCCTGATTGTCTAAATTTTTCAAATAATCATTATTTTGTATAAAATTTTAAATTTTCGTTTAAATTTTTATAAACAAATGGAAATATTTATTACTTCTCGATCAGATTATTTAATCGTTTACATTGAATATCAATCCTTATTATATAATACATTATTTAAAAGAAAAAAAAAGTAAGTGCGCCTGGGCCACACTGTAGAAGTGAAACTTACGTTACTTATCTATCTATAGATACCCACATCTGCTTTTGCTTAAGGTTATATTTTTTCTCTTTTTTTCTATCAATGTAGATCCCTACCTCTACCACTGCTCGTTTTAATAACATTCATGTCATTCTGTTTTTCCATTGTCTTCATTTTTATCATTATACTCTATCGATAACAAAATCGATTATAACGTCCATCAAAATACCGATACCAAAATCGATGACAAATTCGATACAAATTTCAATAGCAACATCGATAATACCATTGGTAGCTAAATCGATTAGAAAACCTATAAAAATATCGATAACGAAATCGATAAATATCGATAACAAAATCGATAACAAAATCGATAAATATCGATAACAAAATCGATAAATATCGATAACAAAATCGATTTACATCGATAACAAAATCGATAAATATCGATAAAAAGATCGATAAATATCGATAACATAATCGATTAATATCGATAACATNTCAATAGCAACATCGATAATACCATTGGTAGCTAAATCGATTAGAAAACCTATAAAAATATCGATAACGAAATCGATAAATATCGATAACAAAATCGATAACAAAATCGATAAATATCGATAACAAAATCGATAAATATCGATAACAAAATCGATTTACATCGATAACAAAATCGATAAATATCGATAAAAAGATCGATAAATATCGATAACATAATCGATTAATATCGATAACATAATCGATAAATATCGCTAACAAAGTCGATAAATATCGATAACAAAATCGATAATTATCGATAACGAAATCGATAAATATTGACAACAAAATCGATAATTATCGATAACGAAATCGATGAATTTCGATAACAAAACCGATAAAAATATCGATTATTTTATCGATAGATAAAATCTCTAAAATCCAAAAATAGTTCCCAGATTGAGTCTCTGTGTCTCACTCTATATCCTTTCCTCTTTAATTACCTCTATTTTAATCTTTCTTCCCCTATCTTCATCTTTGCTTTTATCGTATCCTCATCCTCCTCTTTGTCTTTACTTCTATGTTCATCATTTTTTTCAGCTACATATTTCCCTTCACATTTGTTCTTATATATATAAGTAAAGTGTTTAGATTTACCTTGGTCTTCATTTTTGCCTTTATCTTTACGCAACTTTGTTTTTGTTGTTATTTTTGCCTTTGCCTTTATCCTATTCTTCATTTATGTACGTAGTCACCTTTACTTTCATACTTGTATTGGTCTTTTTCTAAGTGTTATTCTTTAACCTTTTGTTAGCAAATTTTAGTTAAATTTATACCATATGCATACACATAAGAAGCACTTGTTTCAGCCCCAATCATTTCCGTTGCACCATTTCCGTTGCACTTCAAAACACGGAAACTTGCACGGAGTCGCTAGTTATTTTTTTTTCGCTCCTGCCACGGCTGCTTCTGCCTTCATTCCGCATGCCGCGCGTACTCGCAGCGAGGTAAACATAAGCATCGATTATTTAGTACAAAAGTTTTTAAAGTTGTATACATAAATATGTACATACATAACATGCATATTTGTATATGTTCGTATCAGGGGCGCACCCAGGAATATATTTTAGGGGGGTTTTATATTCCTAAAGATATATCACCGGAAACTCTGAAAATTTGCTTGATAATACGCTCTTTAAAATACATTTCTGCAAGTTTTATGTACAGTATGTAATAAATAAATAAACGTTTTAAAATTCATAAACTGCACTTTATTTACATAAGATTAACAGAACTCAAACACTTTTAACCGACTTCAAAAAAGGGGAGGTTATCAATTCGCCGGAATACATAACTTTTTTACCACGTGAACCGATTTCAATAATCCTTTTTTTATTGGAAAGATGGTACCTCTAGGGTCGTCCCGTAATTTGGTTTAGAGATCCGATGATTGGATCATGAAGAAATTAACGGTACCCCTAAATTTGTATATGAGAATTGAAGTCGGTTGTGTTCTTTCCTTAAAAACTACTTGTTTAATAAAAAGTTCTATAAACTCAAGATGCGCTCAACTTTCAAAAGTACCTAATAAAAAATTTTAAAAAAGAGTCAGTAAAAATAAATTTATTGATTCCATGAATTTTTGCAATTTTATGTTAATTTTTTCGATTTCTGGTTTCTGGTTTTCGATAGATGGTGATTTTTCACGATTGCTAAATTTTTTTAATATTTCGAGTTGCGAAAAAATTAACTGAACTCTCAAGAAAAACGAAATATTCATATAAAACGACGGACGATAAATGGAAAAAAAAATTTCTTCTACCAAATTTTCATAAATCAGTTTGCAGCTCTCAAGAAAAAAATGCTCGTATATTTATTTCCTCATGAAAATTTACAGCAAAAGCAAAGCGCTTTTTCAAGCAACAGAAATTATAATAAATATTTCTTATAATTTCCTTGAGTTTGTATTTGAGGTTATTAGCTTTAGGGGGGGTTTGAACCCCAAAACCCACCCCTTGTGGGCGCTAGTGGTTCGGATGTATGTATTTATGCATGTATTTTGCCTTTACAGAGAAAAAAAAAATAAAGAAATATAAATAAAAATAAATAAATAAAGATAAACTTTGGCGTTGCGTTGGCGTTGAATTTCTATGCAGCCGTGCACATAGCCAAAACTTGGCACCACTAACGCCAACAGAAAGCAGAAAGATCGCGTGCTTCGGTCGTCAAATTATGTAAAATATTTTGGGCTTTTAATCAAATGAGGACAAGAAATATCATTTTTCATGCAATTACTGATATGAAATATTATCTGTCGTTAATATGTTAATTTAGTGCCCAAAGCATTCTCTGCCAAGCTTCATTGTAGAAAGCATACTTTTAACGCCAAAGTTATAGTTATGTGGACCGGCCCTATTTTTTGTTTACGAAAATTTTCCCATATCTACATATACAGTGGCTCACAGCTTATTTCAACCAGCGTGAGATTAGAAGTTC
>NW_016159106.1:88667-96889 GCF_001687245.7 Rhagoletis zephyria
TTGGTCCGCTACAGCATGACAGAGGAACACTTTTGTAAGTACTCCAATTCACCACAAATAGACTACATGGTCCAACGATTTTTGCAGGGCAATGGCGTAGCCAGGATTTGGCGAAGGGGGGGATTAAAAAAAAATTTGCATCGATAACTTAAAGTTGTGATACACAATGGCTAGAGGCGTCGCACTATAGGCAAAACACGAGCTTTTTTTCAAAATCGTAGATCTTCGCTTAGAAAAGAGATAATAGAATGAAAATTTTTGTATCGCGAAGACAAATGATCATATAATATACGAAAACTATAGAGAAGTTACAACAACAACAACTTAACCCTCAAAATAAGGTTCAAAATGTCACTTTTTTAAATTTTGGATTTTGGCTCCCATTCCACTAGAAAACACTATATTTAATAAACCATTAGCACAGATTCTGAAATATCTCTGGAAGGATAGAATGGAGCTTTATTTTATAAGTGCCGTACTGTCAGAATAAATTGCATTAAATGGAAAAGGGAGAGCCGGGTTCGGCCTTATAATCTAAAGCTCTCTTGAGGCATTTGCTACAGTAATGAGAAGTGGTATTTTATCAAGCCCAGGTTACTAAATTTGAGTTGGAAATATTAGAACCCGCCGTGGCACCTCCAAGAAGGTTACACGTTCACGCGTCGTATACCTGGAACCATTTTAAGGTAAACTTAGAGGGATNAAATGTGAGTTATTAAAAAAGGAGGCATGTCGCCTCCCATACATACTAAAGACTTCTTAATACATATCTCTGGAAGGATAGAAAATCTCTCGAATTAAATTTGTTATGGAGCTTTATTTTATAAGTGCCGTACTGTCAGAATAAATTGCATTAAATGGAAAAGGGAGAGCCGGGTTCGGCCTTATAATCTAAAGCTCTCTTGAGGCATTTGCTACAGTAATGAGAAGTGGTATTTTATCAAGGCCAGGTTACTAAATTTGAGTTGGAAATATTAGAACCCGCCGTGGCACCTCCAAGAAGGTTACACGTTCACGCGTCGTATACCTGGAACCATTTTAAGGTAAACTTAGAGGGATTGATATCTTAGGTATGCCTAGCGCGCAGACGAGATTTTATAATTTCATAGTTTTAAACGGCCTAAATACCTTAACTCGCTTAAAAAATAACGAGCTATAACGAAATGGGCACAGAAATAAAATCTAACATCATTAAATTATTTTTCATATTTATATAAAAGCGCGGACATATCTTGGACATATCTGTAGCACCCCCTTTCAAAGCGATATTGTTTGCCACTTATGTTTAATTATTTATTTTTAAGAATTTTCAATTAAAATACAGTTCATTTTCCAACAAAACCCATATAAACCAATGTTTTAAACTTTTTTAAAGACCGCAAAAAGGTGCAACAAACTTTCCCCTAAATTTCAAACTTTTTTCTCAGAAGCTCTAGAATTTTTTTGAGTACACAGTTTTATAGCGCATTCAATTTTGTCCAATAATTTTTTGTCTCATTTGCTTCCATATAACGACTAAACACAATTTATTTTTATATCGCAGAAACCCGCAACATCCTCGGCGAAAAAAATTCGAAAAAATCAACGGTAATTTTTAGCCACTTGAAACTTGCACATTATTAGATTAAAATTGAATGGGCTATAAAACTGTGTATTCTAAACAATTCTACCGCTTATGAGAAAAAAGTTTGAAATTTGGGTGAACATTTTTTGCACTTTTTTGCGGTCTTAAAACTTGAGTTTATGTGAGTTTTGTGAGAGATGAACTGTATTTTAATTGAAAATTCTTAAAAATAAATAAATAAACATGAGTGGCAAACAATATCACTTTGAAATGGGGGTGCTATTGTATTGGCCAATACTGTATATATATTCTTATCTTCTGCTCCAATATAGGGATGTCAGTGGCAAAAATACATCGATGTTATTCCTCGCATCGAAACTTACATCGATATTTGTCGATGCATCGGAGGGCGTACATCGATGCATCGATACGCATAGAGTTTTCCTCCACTATGGAAATAAAACATTAAAAACCTTTTTCTGTATGTACTAGTTTTATAGCTCATAAAATTTTAGTATAACAAAGCGCAAGTCAGCCAAAGAAAAAATATTAAAAATTAAAGCAATTGAAACTTGCACTTTATTATACTAACATTTTATGAGCTATAAAACTGCATCTTCCGCTCTATGAACTTTAGACAAAGTGATGTTCGGCCATTCGATGTACTTGAGATTGACTATTTATACATTTATACATCGAGCAGAAAATTTTCGATGCATCGATGTTTTTTCGGCATCCCTACTCCAATAATTTTAATACGTATATATGTACANATCGATGTTTTTTCGGCATCCCTACTCCAATAATTTTAATACGTATATATATACATATGTAGTTGTGTGTATGTTTAAGGCAAATTTTCTGTTTTAAAACTAAGTATGCACATGCACTGTAATTTAAAACCTCTGGTTGTTGTGCATGTACTTTAATAAATAAATAAAATAAAATAAAATTGTATGCGTACTTATTTAATCACAGTATTTAAAAAAAGGCTCTATACTATACTTTTTATAACCAGTTCAATACTAACCACATTTGTTCTAGCCCTGAGGTGACCCTTTTTGAACTATTTGGGAACTGTTATATCGTCGGTCCCAACGAAAAGTAGCACATTTCACTATACGCGTGGAAGACTAGCACATTTAATTATTCGCGTCGAAAAGTAGCACATTTCAGATTTTTGCGTGGAATAGTAGCACATTTCATTATTTGCGTGGAAGACCAGCACATTTCAGATTTTTGCGTGGAAGAGTAACACATTTCAGATTTGTGCGTGGATGACTAGCACATTTCAGATTTTTGCGTGGGAAAGTAGCACATTTCACTATTTGCGTGGAAGAGTAGCACATTTCAGATTTTCGCGTGGAATAGTAGCACATTTCACTATTTGCGTGGAAGAGTAGCACATTTAGGGTTTAAACTAAATCATAAACGCATAATTTATATTGGAAATTCAAGTGGTTAATTTATATTTCTTTAATTCTATTATAAAATTCATGAAATTCAGACGGCATATAGCGTTTAGTGATCATTTGCTGGAGATCATCCACTTGTCTTTTTTTTAAGGCATTTTTCCCCTTCAAGCTTTATGCAATTCATATTGTTTTATGGTTAACCATTGAACTTTTGTTTTCAGTATGTTCAATTTCAATTAAAATAAAGTTCATTTAAAAAAAAACTATGTAAACCCACGCTTAAAATTTTGTAGAAATCTAAAAAAAACATCAATAATTTTCATTCAAATTTATTTACTCAGAAATGTTACAATTTTTTGAGTATGAAGCTTTATAGCCAATTCAACTTTAGTGTGATAATGTGCAAGTTTCAAGAGCCGTAAAACCTTTGATTCCTTTCGTCGCATTTGCTACCATATAACGAATAAACACCATTTATTTTTATATGGGAGAAAACAGCAACAACGGAAATTTTTAGCCACTTGAAACTTGCACAATATTGGTAAAATTGAAAAGGCTTTAAATCTATATACTCAAAAAATTCTGAGAAAATAATTTTGACATTTGGATGAACATTTTTAGATTTTTTTAGTTTTCTACAAATTTTTAAATTTGGGTTTACATGGATTTCTTCAGAGAATGAACTTTATTTTAAAGAAAATTCTAAAAAAAAAATAAATAAACATAAGTGGAAAACAATATCACTTTGAAATGAGGTGCTCTCGATGTGACTGCATATACATTAGGGTGGTCCAAAAATAGTAAGTCGGAATTGTAATGCTCTCACCCCCTAGGATTGTTCTATATAGAAAAAAGTGTCTTCCTATTTTTTTATTTTAAAATCAAAAAATATTTAGAGGTCGCTTAAAGCGCTCAAAGTTTGCCATGTATTTTTGTATGCGAAAAAAAAACAACTTTTCGTAGAAATGGTATAGAATTCTTGAAAAATAATATTTTTCGATCGGAAAACTCTGGTTCTCTTCAGGAAACTTACAATAATAATACCCAATTATTTATTTAACCATTTTTTAATACTAACGATTTTTTATTTGTCCCCCCATTGCATTTTTCGGGGTTTTTGTGGGTTTTTGGCGGACCTACAAATCATAGTTGCGATGAAAAAATGGTTAAATAAACAATTGGGTATTATTATTGGGAATCCTGCAGATGAAAAAAGTTTTCCGATAGAAAAATATTAGTTGTTTTGAATTCCATACATTTCTACCAAAAGTTTTTTTCCCCATATAAAATACATGGAAAACTTTGGGCGCTTTGAGCGACCTATAAATATTTTTTGATTTCAAAATAAAAAAGTAGGGGTATATTTTTTTTTGGGTATAGAATAATCCTAGGGGGTGAGAGCATACAAATTCCGACTTTATTTTTTCACATGCATTTTTGGACCACCCTAATGCACATATATGTTTCTCGTATTTATAAATAGATTCCCTGAGGAAGATGCGTCAAAACAAGTAGGAGAAAAATAAACGTTTATTCTATTTGTAATAAAATACCGAAAAGCTCCATACGGGGAGCGGGGAGAAATAATTATAACATACATGTATGTTTTGTTTTTGTACGGCTGCTAGTACCACTTCTATATGAATTCGCTACTCTTCTACGCGAGAATCTGAAATGTGCTACTCTTCCACGCAAAAATCTGAAATGTGCTAGTCTTCCACGCAAATAGTGAAATGTGCTACTCTTCCACGCGAATAGTGAAATGTGCTAGTCTTCCACGCGAAAATCTGAAATGTGCTACTTTTCGACGCGAATAATGAATGCTAGTGACGGAAGTGCGCTAGTCTTCCATGGTAATTTGTGATGTGCTACTCTTCGCTGGGCCGCTGTGGTGTAGTGGTAAGCAGTGCGCGCTTCCACTCCACAATGCCTGGGTTCAAACCCTGGTCAAAGCAACATCGCAAAAATATAGAAAAAAGGTTTTTCATAACAGCGGTCGTCCCTCGGCAGGCAATGGCAAACCCCCGAGTGTATTTCTGCCATGAAAAACAGCTTCTCATAAAAATACAATCGCCGTTCGGAGTCGGCGTAAAACTGTAGGTCCCTCCGCTTTGTGTGACAACATCAAGGCGCACGCCACAAATCGGAGGAGAAGCTCGGCCAAACACTAACATATGTGTAAGCGCCAATCTACTCTTCGCTGGGAGCGACGATATGAACTGTCTCAGAACCATCCAAGCCAGAGTCGGCTCAGAACAAGTTCAAAAGTTCTGCAGAGGGCGACAATTGTCACTTCATAGGACATCGCCACGTTAAAACGGACAGTTGTAAGCATTGAGTTGGGATAAATGAAGAACCAGTACCGTCCCTTGTCAAGCTAGCTCAGCGCAAGTTCGGAACCAGTGTGATTTGCTGCAGGGTACGTACATAAATAAGTATGTATGTAGGTACTCGTATGCATGCGCGTTGAAGATGTTTGTGCTATCGTTTGTATAGCCGTCGTACGTCGCTTTCTTTCTTTTTTCCCCTTCTCTATACAACATCTTTCTTCTTACTCATGTACCATTTTCAGTTTTAAAAATTTCACTCTCCATTTTTGCGATACCGCCGCCTAAGAAGTTTCTCTTCGAAAATACTATCGCCGTTTAGAGTCGACGTAAAATAGTAGGGACCCCCTTTTGTGGCACAACATCAAGGTGCACGCGACATATCGGAGGAGAAGCTCGGCCAAACACTAAGATATTGTGTAAACGTCAATCTATTACTATTTTTACACGTGAGATGTTGACTTAAAACATCGAGACCGCAGGTTCAAATCCCGCTACATGCAATTCAAACGATAGTACAATTCTGTTCTTTACAGCCCAATTTATATCGGGCAGAATTGTTATTCACATTATCTTTTTAATTTGGGTTTACGACATTCGATACGATACTAGGGTTCTGGTACTCGATTCCTAAAAATATCGTGTTAAAACTATCGAGTAAAAAATATCGGTATAGAATGCCAAAAGTATCCATATGGCGTCGTATCGTATCGAAATTCGTGTCCCTAAATATTTCAACGGCTCAACTCTATCAAAAAGCTTATCCCTATATTAAGCAAGTGTCAAAATTATTAATTTAAAAAAAATCAAGCATATATACCAGAGACGTGAAACGGATGAAAAATTTGGTAGGTTCGGTTCAGCGGTTCGAACCGTTTTTGCACTTTTGGATTGGTTCTTCAACAAAGTAAATTTATCTATTGAAAATTGGTTGAAACGAACCTTTAAACCTACATATATGAAAAGTGGTTCAGTTTTCGGTTCGGATCAAACATTTCGGTTCGGTTAATGGTTCAGTTAGTTAATAGAAAAAAACGGTTTTCCAGTTCAAAACCGGTTCGGTTCAAAACCGGTTCACGTCCCTGATACATACTTTGTATGAGAAAAATGCGTGACACAATCAGAAAAAAGCTATTAAAAAATCAATATAGTTTTTGAGCAACTTCAGACTTTCACTGTATGGTAATAAAATTTAGTGGGCTACAAAACTGCATACCACAATTTTATTGAAATTTTTTTGATTTTGTTAATATTTGTATAAAATTTCAATTCTTGAATTGGAGCTGAAAAACTATCGATAGTGACACCATTCGATAGTTTCGAAAGTTTGAAAAATACTATCGATAGTATCGTATACTATCGCGTTGCATATGTAGGGAAACTTCAACTCCGAACAAAATGTGTATAATGTATACATATGTACATATGTATATATGTAAATATAATAATTGCACATAGGTAAATATTCCATCTTAAGCGTGAAATTTTTTCCTTAAATATTTTCCTTAGTTCAATTTTAGCGTCACTTATTTAAGTAAAGATCACAAAATTTCAATGCACCGGCACTATTGAAACTATCGACTATCGCCCAAAAACAATCGATGTTTTTCCAAAAATAAAACTATCGATAGTACATTCGATAGTTTTGCAGCTCTACCTTCAATTAAATAGTTTTTGTTATAGAGTTACGTATATTTCAATTGAAATTAAACACTAAAATTTAAATAGCCAAAACTTGCCAATATATTGTAAAATTTTAATTTTTTTGACAAGCGCTGTATAGTACAAAAGGCACTGAATTTTTGACGAAATAAACAAAGTAACCCAAATGGCAGTGTCTGACTATAATTGCAAGCTTTAAACAAATTTGGCTACGTCTCAGTCAGATTTGCTACATTTTGCGCTACAACCCCACTATTGGGAATTAGTTTCAAATGAAGTGGTTAATAAACATTTACGTACAACTGCACTTCAGGCAAGGGCGACCAAAATACTTTTCACTTACCATAATGTAGGATAACGGTGTTGCTGGAGGAACACTTGTGGCAATTAGTTCCATGTTGTGCAGCCATGGCAATAGACATTGTATTAACAGCGCACGCACCTCCTCCCTCGCCGTCTGGAAGCGATGTGTAATTTCTGTGCCGAGAAGAGCGAAAAAGTTGCAAATAGTGAAGCAATTGAAATCGATGTTGGTTTGAAAAAGGAAAGTTTAAAATTTGCAGAATGAATAAGCAATGGTAATGAATGCGTTTGAAATGTAAATTCTGCGGTTAACTTACCGGAGAACATTGACATGGAGAGTTCAGGGCGAAGCTGAGCCAATTGCTTGGAGAGAAAACGTTGCGAACGACAATACGCACTGCTGAGCAATGTATCCAAAGTGCCAACTTTGTGGTCATCTTCTGAAAGCAATGCAAAAGGAAATTCTGGAGTTAGGTAACTTATCAAACAAATTTAACATATATATATTATAATATACATATGTATACATGTAGAGAAAACTTAAACCTAATTTGGCAGACATTAACACGAAGTTAAAATTATCAAAAAATTATTCCCACACGTCCTTCCTTATGAAATTCAGCGTCGCGACTGATTGCAGCAGCATTTAAATTGATAAACTTTGAGAAAAGCTTTCATGGAAGGCAAATAAGCAATATCGTATCGCAAACTCCTATACTGCACGGGGGACGTCGCGCTCGCGTTCCCCGCTCCACCCCTCCTTTCACAACTACGCACTGGTGGCATTATAACCGTTTAGAAAAAAGAATAATAATAAAATAACACTAGTTCACTTCATAGGAATTATTGTGTATGGTGTTATTGCATGCATCAAAAAATAAAGTGAGAAAGCCGTTTTATTGCTTCATCTGTTTATTGCGACATCGTTCCATGCATACATTTTAAGGTTTT
>NW_016159107.1:0-319 GCF_001687245.7 Rhagoletis zephyria
ATAACAATTATATTCAACAATTTTTATGAGCTTGAGGCCGTTTTTAGAGTGAAAGCTTATTGTGGAAAAGCAACAATAATTCGAAAAAATGGTAGAAGTGATAGCTATTTCGGAAATCACCACATTTCCTCATCAGACTTCTTTCAGTAGGATTCGAACCGACGATCACCACTGACTCAGCCAGTTGCCTACGCACTGTGCTAAGTTTGTCTTGTTAATTCTTGTTGCTTATTTTCCACTATTTCACTTTGCTAAGCCAACTACAATCAAGCGCAGCTATTCCGCTGCAATTCACTTGATCATGTGGTTGTTGGTTTTG
>NW_016159107.1:369-14399 GCF_001687245.7 Rhagoletis zephyria
CTTGATTATAGTTGGCTTATCAAAGTGAAATAGTGGAAAATAAGCAACAAGAATTAACAAGACAAACTTAGCACAGTGCGTAGGCAACTGGCTGAGTCAGTGGTGATCGTCGGTTCGAATCCTACTGAAAGAAGTCTGATGAGGAAATGTGGTGATTTCCGAAATAGCTATCACTTCTACCATTTTTTCAAATTATTGTTGCTTTTCCACAATAAATTTTCATTTAAAAAATGGCCTCGAGCTCATTATAAAATTGTTGAATATAATTGTTAAACTATAAAAATAACAAAAAACAAATAACATAAGGACGAGCACACCTAAAAATGTTAAACATTCTAATAATAGAAATATTAACAAAAACCAACAAAACCAACAACCACATGATCAAGTGAATTGCAGCGGAATAGCTGCGCTTGATTGTGTTGGCATAACAAAAATGAAAATAGTGGAAATAAGCAAACGATAATTTACAAGGCGTCTTAGCACGGTGCATAGGCAACTGGCTGAGTCAGTGGGATCGTCGGTTCGAATCCTACTGAAAGAAGTCTGATGAGGAAATGTGGTGATTTCCGAAATAGCTATCACTTCTACCATTTTTTCAAATTATTGTTGCTTTTCCACAATAAATTTTCATTTAAAAAATGGCCTCGAGCTCATTATAAAATTGTTGAATATGTTGTTATATGGCCACAAAAATAACGAAAAACAAATAACTTAAGGACGAGCACACCTAAAAAAGCTAAACATTCTAAATAGAATTATTAGCACAAACCAACAAAACCAACAACCACATGATCAAGTGAATTGCAGCGGAATAGCTGCGCTTGATTGTAGTTGGCTTAGCAAAGTGAAATAGTGGAAAATAAGCAACAAGAATTAACAAGACAAACTTAGCACAGTGCGTAGGCAACTGGCTGAGTCAGTGGTGATCGTCGGTTCGAATCCTACTGAAAGAAGTCTGATGAGGAAATGTGGTGATTTCCGAAATAGCTATCACTTCTACCATTTTTTCAAATTATTGTTGCTTTTCCACAATAAGTTTTCACAAAAAACGGCCTCAAGCTCATAAAAATTGTTGAATATAATTGTTATATGGCCATAAAATAACAAAAAACAAATAACTTAAGGACGAGCACACCTAAAAGTTGACATTCTAATAATAGAAATATTAACAAAAAAAAAACAAAACCAACAACCACATGATCAAGTGAATTGCAGCGGAATAGCTGCGCTTGATTGTGGTTGGCTTAGCAAAGTGAAATAGTGGAAAATAAGCAACAAGAATTAACAAGACAAACTTAGCACAGTGCGTAGGCAACTGGCTGAGTCAGTGGTGATCGTCGGTTCGAATCCTACTGAAAGAATTCTGATGAGGAAATGTGGTGATTTCTGAAATAGCTATCATTTCTACCATTTTTTCAAATTATTGTTGCTTTTCCACAATAAGTTTTCACTTTAAAAACGGCCCCAAGCTCATAAAAATTGTTGAATATAACTTCGAAACTTAAATCACACGAACTCGAAATTTGGTATACAGATATATCTACGGTAGGTGCTTAGAGTAAGGTATATAGGAAGGAGTTTGTAAATGGAGGATTGGCACATTCCGTAGGTGTGTTTATTTTATCAGCCAAACTTTATTTTAACTTCCAAACCATAAGTCATACGAACTTTAAATTTGGCATGCAGGCATAGCTATGGTAGTTGCTTATAGTAGGCAATAAATAAACAGGTTAGTAAAAGGTGATATGGCACAGCCCATAGGCGTGGAAATGTTTATCAGCTATAACTTCAGAACAGTAAGCCCCACGAACTTGAAATTTTGATATGCAGGTATAGCTATGGCAAGTGCTTACAAATATATATATATATAAATGAGTTTGTAATCCCATAGGCGTGGAAATTTTTATTAGCTATAACTTAAAGACCATAAGTCACATGAAATTGAAATTTGGTATGCAGACACATATATGGGAGGTGTTTAGGGTAAAGTATATATAAATGAGTTTGTAAAAGGGGAATAAATACATATATATTCATCTATTAGATTACTCAGGTATTTAAAACTTTGTTTTTTTTTAAACCTTAAATTTTTTAGATCATTTCGAAATGGAAAGTTTCAATCGTTTCTTTGGTCCCGCGATGCTGTTAAACGAAAAATGTTCATTCATAATGAATAAAACTTCTTCCGAAATAAGCATTCTACCGAAAAAGTACAGCTATACTAAAGCAGCTAAGCGAATAGGCAGCTAAACGGAATGCACCGTAGTAAACTAATTTAAAAATTCTATCGGTACCTTAATTCACCTAATATTAATAATGGAGCAAGATTTGTAGTACAGAAAGTGATGATCAATATATATTAGTTGAAGTACGATAAAGCTAAAAATATGGATCATAAGGATGTCTTAATTTAAACAGAAAGAAAATAGTTTTTCTCCTCTAATTTATGCTGAACTGAATACTTGTATTACTGTTTTATATTTTGATTTGTTTACCCCGGACAACGTCGGGTGCTCTCCTATGTTTTTTAACCGATTCGAACGATTGCTGCTTTGTTGGAAAGGTGTTTCGGAGGAGGAGTGCACAAACTTTTAACTCTTCCGATATGTGGCGCAGGGGTCGAGCTATACTAAAAAATGACATTTATAGTCCGATTTACTATATATATACATTACATAAGGGTAAATACACCTGCCAAAAATGAGCCCTATAGCTGGCTCCAAAATCGAGGTATGGCAAATTCAGTTCCATGCAATATGTTCTCATATATCTTATATATTAATACGCAAACATGATTTTTGTGGTACACTTAAATGAAACTCATATCAAAAGAAATAGGAGGCAGTGTAGATGAGCAGAATTTAGTTTTAACCCTCTAAGAGTCACTTTGAGATAAATCTTAAAAAAAAACTATTTACAGTCCTGTTTGGTACAAGTTCAACCCGAATATAAGTTAGAGAAGCAACATGACATCTTATATATTATTACGAATTCGAATTCCCATACAAATATAATTCTTCTTTCCGTGCCTATGAATTATAAGATTACTTAACCGAAGGTGTATAACCCCACCTAACAATATTAGTGGCATAGACGAAAAGAGGTGCTGAAGGAGCTTAAAATCGTCACAAGCAAAATAAAAAAAGTGTACGAAATAAATGATGTGGTCGAATTTCGACCACTGGGCGGTACTAGTTATTATACATTTTTGGATTGCGGGCGTGGCGCCGCCCACTTATGACCACAAATGTGTATCTCGGTAACCGATTTATCAATTTTTACCAAACTTGGTGTGTTTAATAACCTTGGTACGAAAAAGCAATTCGTTGAAAATTATTCAAATCGGACTTAAATTGCAGCGGTTTCCCGTATAACGGTAATTTTGGGATATACGAAAACTCCTATATTTCAATAATTGAGGTCGTTTATTTACTCCAAGTTAATACGTACAACATTCTCAACAATAAATAAGACTGCTGTAGACTTTTAGGTAGTTTAAAGAAAGTTGGAACGACAATAGTTGACACCTGTGCCGGGTTTACAAAATTCGGTTTTGCCCAAACTTATACTTATTTACTTGTTTAGTAATGTGTTCTGTAAACTAGAGGGTAAATATGTGGTGAATCGCGATTGGTAAGCACTTTTCGAAATCCACCATATACCCCCTAGTTTACAGAACACATTAATTTAACCTGGGCATGTCATTGGGGCTAAGCGAGAAATTTTAAAAATGCTTTCCCACTATGTTACCTGTAACGCAGTGGTGCAACGAGTTAGTCCATCGATACAAAAAGTAAGCACTTACCGAAAAAATAAAAGTTTTTCCTGGAAGGTTAAACAAATTTGGTTAGTACAGTATCAGAGCTGGGTCATAACGATTACAAGGAATCGTAATTAAGAATCAATTCCTTCAGCCCACAGCAAAGGAACTGATAACTTTTTCAATTCCTTAGAAGTAATTCCAAATGGTGTTGTTTTTTTTTAATTCCATTACAAGGAATTTCATATTGTAATTGAAGTAAATTACGTGCTAGTAATGTAATTTTTTCCCCCAATTCCTTTGAAAGGAATTGAAAATGTAATACATTTTATTCCAGTTCCATTACCAGGAATTGCTAGAGTACTTTAGTTTTTTCAATTACTCAAAGGAGTTGTAAAAGTAATTGGGAAATTGAAAGTACATTCACGAATTTAAAATGTAGATTATTTTTGTAATCAAAGATCAAAATCGAAACCACACATTGGACATCTTTAATCTATACCTATGTACCTATATATAGAATGTATATAAAAAAGTTGCGTTTGTTTGTATGAGGCCTCAAAACTCGAGAACGGCTGAACCGTGACCATTTCTAGCACTGAAAGCTGTATTCTCCTTGTCCCGCCACTACCAATAACCGCTCTTAAGGTCGAGTGTTGAGAACCACTTCGTGCCAGTCAACGAGTCCAGAGTATCATCGATCTTGGGAAGTGGATAGCTGTCCATCTTTGTTACATCGTTTAGCCATCTTTCTCCTTCACAAGTACTACCGGCGAACTCCGTGGACTTGCTGATGGTTCAATCACACCACTCTCGCTCATTTCTTTTATGATCGCGCTTACAGCGTCACGTTTGGCAAGTGAAACACTTCGAGGAGCTTGACGGATCGGCCAATATTATTGCGATGTTTCACAACGTTAGTCCTGCCTGGTTTGTTGCCGTCCTTGTCGAATTTGTTGAAGTATCTGCGGAGAAGTTCCTTAGTCTAGTAATTTCCTTCCAACCCTTGTGACCATGTAGGGATGGCAGGGATTAATCATTTGATTAAATTAATCGATTATTTGTGTTCAATTTACGTTTTAATTGTATCGTATTTTTGTGTTTCATTAATGGATTATTAATATTAATTGTAAAATAATCGTAAACATATTTTCAAGAAATATGAATTCTGTAGTTGTCTTAAATTGCAAACAGCCGTAAGAATTGCTCAAGTTCAGAGCATACAATAGAGGAAATAGTTGCGTATGTAATGCCGATTTCCCACAGGTATTGAAATGACAAAAAATTAGTGCCATTTAAAAATTGCCACGTGGAATTGAATACAATAAAGAATATTTTTTAATGCCCCATTACTTATTATCTTATTGCCATTTAATGCCTTAATTTGTGTTTAGGCTTTCAGCCTAAATATTTTTCACACTTTTAGTGAACCGCCCTAATGCTGGTATATGTACATACATGCATATATACTATACACTCATACATGCTCATATGTATTAACAACAGCTAAGCCGTTAACCAATGTATCCCGCCGGACAATGAACCTTCGTTAAGTTTCCCCTTAACGTCAGTTATTGTCCGGCGGGCCAAACTTAGAAACCGCAAATAATATTTTTGTCACTTCTTTTTGGAGATCAAAGAGGACACAACGCAGCTACCAGGCCACTTCAAAAAGGTATTCAAAACCGCATTTGTATAAGCATAAATAGAGATATATATCACTATCGACATAGTTGATTTCAATAAAACGTTGAAAAATACTAAATCCATTATTTCACTATTTTTCTATTTTCTTCCACATTATAAAACACTGGTGCGTCCAATTGCGAACCTTGCGACGCCCGGGGTTTTACATTTTGGTCCTACTGAGCCGTGAGAGTTTGAAACACTAAAGTTCATCACCGCCATTTCTTGTCACATAGAGTGAGTTTTTTGGACAGTGCCACAAGTGTAACACCAGCGCGGTTCTTCAGAGATACAGTCCATTGAATCTATCAGCGACCATTTTGCCACAACGCGAGCGATATTTGCCATATCAACCGCAATCAATACAGTCCATTGGTTTCAAATCACATACAGCGTGTGTGCCTGATTGTCAACGGATTTGCCCTAAACCTAACAAAGACATCACAAACCGCACCTGTGCAAAAATCAACAATACCACTTTCCATTGAGTGTCCTCACACCAAATTCACCGGCGAAACAAGGTACGTGGTTACACACATATTCAAGGGCACTTTCAAAAAAAATAAAAAATCATAAATCTATTTACGCAATTGCAAACGAGATTCACGCGGGTGATTTTGTGAGGAGCGAAAATTTGTGTATAGCTTTTCAAATTACCAAACGAGCTAATTCCGTCTGTCCGCGAGTGACAAAGACGGCTCAGATTGGTTGCAAAGTGCACATTTTTACATACATAAACACACAAATGAAAGGTGCCACAGTTAATTAATTTTCAGTTGCTTTGATATCATTTGTTTAATTCAACTAGTTCAAATAATTTCCCGAACCGATTCTGTCTGTCCACGGCTGGTAACAGACAATTGAAGATACACACACATACAAACATAAACGACAGTGAAAAGAGGTTATCAGTTGCAATTAATTTGTAATATATGTAATTGACTCCGCTGGTCTTTTGATTACTTCACCACGAATTTAATTTTTATTGTTAGTAAAACGTATTATTACTTGTGCGGCAATAGTTGCAATAAATTCGCGAACCACATTATGATCACTGATCGTCGGAGAACACATAACCTCTTTGTCTGAAACGTGCACGGTAATTTGCCTTTAACAATTGCACTTTTTTTACAAAATCACTTCTGCGTGTGGATCTCTTGCAGTATTACTTTGCGAGTATTATTATTGTCTTGTGAACGTATTTGCAAATTACACACATATTTAATAGCAGTTG
The DNA here is from genome assembly GCF_001687245.7 of Rhagoletis zephyria. Taxonomy (NCBI): domain Eukaryota; kingdom Metazoa; phylum Arthropoda; class Insecta; order Diptera; family Tephritidae; genus Rhagoletis; species Rhagoletis zephyria. Next base: position 7,053 of record NW_016159107.1, read on the forward strand.
GGTGGCGAGTCACTTTTTTTATATATACAGCATATATACAGCCTTCATATCCTATCTCAATCCCTGATAATTGAAAGAGAGAAATATATTGAGTTAAATAAAGTTTTACCATAACTATTTTATATATAAATTTAACGGCTAGTTTTTCAATTGCGGAAATTACTTCTTCTGTTTGGCGTTTCGACCACAGGAGTTGGTATCTTTTTCAGCGGCAGAAACTTTCGTTTACTGAATACTTGGCGAACAAATTCGATAATCTAAGCATTTATTTTTGTTTAAGAGTAAGGTTGCTACCACATATTAAAGCACATCGTCGAATTTATCTGTGATTGATTTTAATTCAAGTACCATTTTTAAACATGGAGTCATTCATTCGTTTGGCAGAGGCAATAATCGAATTTGAATCCGATTTTAGCAGCACGCCACCTGCAGAGCAAAATAAACATGGTCTTGCAATACAGCNCGCCATAAAACTTAACGCAAAGTTCACGAAAAGGCAGAATTTTTAGAAGCTTTTTGGGTATGCAGTTTTGCAACCTATTCAAGTTTAGCCTACTACCATTGACTTTTAATTCAAACTTCCACATTATTATACTAAAACGAATAGGATACAAAAATGCATACCCAAAAAGTTTACAAAAATTTCTTAATAAAATTTGAAATTCGTGAAAGTATATATACATATGTGTATGTATGTATGTGCATTTAACGTTAAAATTACTTCTAACATGAAAGTAAGTTCTGCAGTGAAATAAAAATCAAATATGTTAAGTTTCTATTGTTTTAAATTCAGGAAATAACTAGATATATGATTGAAGAATAAAATAATTTTAGTATCCCAAAAAACGTATTTTAATGAATCCGATACTGAGTAGTATCGATACTTTTTCCCTGATACTTTTAGAGTACCGATACCATAAGCTCGATGCCAGTATGAGTACTCAGTATCGATACCAGCGTCTGAAATGTACAAGATCAGTCGGTCCGTGAACACAATATCCACCTACCTCCGTGTGATACCGATGTGTTCAAGGGTGACTATCTGTCATGGCCATCATTTCTTGATATGTTCACGCCCATATACATCCTTAACAAGCGCCTCACTCCGGTTGAGAAACTATTTCATCTCAACCAAAAGACTCAAGGGGAAGCCAAAGACATCGTGAGAAAGTGTCCACTCACAAACGAAGGCTTCCAAACAGCCTGGAAAAGTTTATGCGAGAGATATGAAAACAAGCGTATCCTCGTAAATACACAACTGAAAATACTTTTCAATTTAAATTCAGTGGAAAATGAGTGTGGTAGCTCAATAAAAAGGTTGCAGCGGGATATAAATAATTGCTTATCGTCCCTAAANTATTCAGTGGAAAATGAGTGTGGTAGCTCTAAAAAAAGGCTGCAGCTTGATATAAATAATTGCTTATCGTCCCTAAACAGTCACCACATTAACGTTTCAAACTGGGATGCAATTATAGTCTATCTCTGCTCCACCAAACTTCCAGAAAGTACGCTGGCTCTATGGGAACAAACCATAGACCACAAAAATTATATACCAAAGTGGGAGGATATGGACAAGTTCCTATCCAACAGGTTTCAAACGCTGGAGACTTTATCAGGCTTAAAAAATTCCAAAGCTGTGAGAGCGCCAAAGCCGCAGCACACACACAAACCAGCAGAAGCCTCCCCAAAACGACTTGGCGTTTTCCAAGCAAGCGTGACCAAGTTCACTTGCATAATATGCCAGTCCAATGAGCACAAGTTCCCGCTTCTTAAAGATGACACCATCTGAAAGAATAGAGTTCATGAAAAACAATAACTCTTGCTTGAACTGTCTTAAGTCTGGACATACTGTGTCATGATGCACATGCCCGTTTAATTGCAGCAATTGCCACTCCCGACACCATACGCTCCTGCACCTTGAGAGTGACCAGCAAAAGCCTACAGCGCACGAAATGCCGCCAAGCTCAATTGGTAATCGAGCATCTTCATCGAGGCAAGCACAAACAAGACGCAAGACAGGAAAACCAAATTGGGGACAAAAATGTCAAGTCTTGTTTTGCAAATTCAAATACTGTTGTACTCCTAGGAACAGCGCGCGTAAATATACATTATAATGGAACCGATTTTTCTGCAAGAGCTCTTATTGATTCCGGGTCTGAGTGTTCCTTTATAACGGAAAGACTCAAACGCCGAATCAACCTGCCATCCAAAAGGTTGCATGCCCAAGTTTCCGGCATCACAAATTCCATATCGGCGCAGGTCAAAGAAGCATGCAATATAGAAATACGGTCACCGATTGACCCATTATTCCGGTCGAATACCACTGTGCTTGTCTTAGCACAACTAACTGGAAATCTTCCAACTACCCATATAAGCGCTGTAACTAAACAAGCATTCTCAGATTTGGTTTTTGCCGATAAAAGGTTCTTTGTTAATGAGCAAGTGGACCTTGTGCTAGGAGGAGATATTTATCCAGAAATCCTTTTGAACGGCTTGAAGAAAAATGTACTTAATACACTTCTAGCCCAGGAAACCGTGCTCGGTTGGATATTAACTGGCCGCACTGATGCAACAAGTGCAACCAACCATATTGCCTCATACTTTAGCGAAGTCGCCTAAGATAAGCAGCTTACTGCGTTCTGGGAAGTAGAGGATCTGCCGAAGAGCAAAAGCCTAAGTGAGGAGGACAAGTACTGTGAGGAGCTGTACAAGAGTACAACTCAACGTACCAAAGACGGGAAATATGTAGTTTCGCTACCATTCAGGCAGGATTTTCCAGAAAATGTCTGCCTCGGACCCTCCCTAAAAAGAGCGTGCTCACAATTCTTTCGAAACGAGACGCGATTGGCCAAGGACCCTGGACTACAAAAGGAATATAACAGGGTATTATCGGAATACGAATCGTTAGGGCATATGTCAAAGCTAATAAATAATATACCAGAAGAGTCCTCCGACAACTATTTCCTACCTCATCAAGCGGTCATCAAGGCAGAAAGCACGTCAACAAAAGTTCGCGTGGTTTTTAATGCCTCAAGTCCGACGGAAAATGGTGCAAGCCTCAATGATGTACTGCTCCCAGGACCAGTACTCCAGACGGATCTTCCCATATTAATCCTGCCTTGGAGATTATATAAATACGTCTTCAACAGCGACATCGAGAAGATGTACCGGCAAATTATGGTGCATGACAACAAGCTAATTTCCAGCGCATAGTTTTTCGTATCAATTCGAACGAACCGATCAGTCTTTACGAGCTGAAGACGGTCACTTTCGGGATTAACTGTGCTCCTTACTTGGCAATAAGGACACTTTTACAACTAGCTGATGATGTGGAAAACACCTCTCCGATAGCATCTAACATATTACGAAGATGCATGTACGTCGACGACGTTCTAGCGGGAGGGCACAGCATCGACTCTGCGATAAAAGCCAGAGATGAAATAACCCAAGTGTTAGAGTCAGCCGGCTTTCCATTAAGAAAATGGACTGCCAATTGCGAAGATTTACTGAAAGACATTCCAAAAACTAATTTGCTAACCGAAGATTTTCTAGAATTCGAAGAAACTAGCGCAGTGAAGGCTCTCGGCATACGATGGAATTCTATTTTATGGCGAGACCATTGCAAGAAAGCGATACTCCCACGAAAAGGGCGATATTATCAGCTATCGCCAAACTTTTCGACCCCCTGCGGTGGCTCGCGCCAATCATAATCTTAGCCAAAATACTAATGCAGGGTATTTGGCTAGAAGGCACGGACTGGAATGAAACCGTAACTCCAACTACCCTGGATCGCTGGAAAAGTTTCACACATCATTACCATGAGGTCGATAATATACCAATACCTCGATGGGTACGTTTCTCACCAACAGATGACGTCGAAGTACATGGCTTCTGTGACGCATCGGAAAAAGCGTATGCGGCTGCTGTATATCTGCGCGTTACACAAAATGCAAAAGTTGTCGTGAGTCTACTTTTAGCAAAAACAAAAGTAGCCCCAGTAAAGACTATTTCATTACCTCGATTAGAACTTTGCGGCGCCGTACCGCCCGCAGAAATCATTGAGGCGGTAATGAAAAATCTTGACTTGGGACATTTAAAAGCACATCTGTGGACGGACTCACCAATCGTTCTCGAGTGGATACGAAAGCCGCCTTGTTCGTGGTTGACCTTCGTCGCCCACAGGATAACAAAAATAGTAGAAAAAGTTGGTAATGAAAACTGGCTGCATGTAGATTCGGCATCAAATCCAGCAGATTTAGCCAGCAGAGGACTGCCTGATTACGAATTGGTTGACAATACCTTGTGGTGGAAGGGACCTTCTTGGTTACAAGAAGACCAAACTAAATGGCCTGTACAAGAGACAAACTACAACACAATAGTCGAAGGAAAAAGGGTGCATGTGCACGCAACTAAAATAAATAATCCAACTAACATTTTAGATAGATTTTCAGGATTGCCTAGGGCTTTAAGAGTTTTATCATATATTATAAGATTTTTTCAAAGAACCCATCCAAAAGCCAGAGCTTAGTTGCAAGCCGAGACTTCCTTAATTTCCGCCGATGAAATTAAGGCAACGACTCAACGCTTGATAAAAATCTATCAAAAGCAATATTACTTTGAAGAGTATGGTAAATTGAAATCCGGAGAATCCATCGATGCGAAGAGTGAAGTTTTACCCCTTAATCCATTTCTCGATAGAGATGATATCATGAGGATGGGTGGTCGCCTCGGCGCTTCTCAAGATCTGGCCTATAATGAGCGCCATCCAATTATCCTTCCATACGATTGTACATTTTCTCGCCTTCTTTTCCAGTTTGTCCATGAGATTTCCTTGCATGGGGAAAACCAACTAATGTTGCGTCTAATTAGGACGCAATATTGGATTCCCCGTGTCAAAAACATGATCAGGTCCGTCATCCACAACTGCAAAGTCTGCAGTATCTATAAGAAACGGTCGCAAACCCAACTTATGGGAAACCTACCAAAAGAACGCACGACGTTCTCGCGTGCGTTTACAAACACAGGTGTCGATTTTACCGGGCCCTTTGACATTAAGAGCTATCGCGGCCGCGGTTGCCGCATTTCCAAAGGCTACGTTTGCCTTTTCGTTTGTTTTACAACTAAAGCCATTCACTTGAAAGCGACAAGCGACCTCAGCACCCCATCCTTTCTGGCAGCATTCGCCAGGTTTGTTGATAGAAGAGGATGTCCGAAAAACATTTACTCCGACAACGGTACCAATTTTGTCGGAGCTTCTCGATCATTACGATCTGAAATGAAGGCTTTCATAGCAGAAGCGCGTGATAAAACCGTATCGAAATATAGTCATCAAACGCTTGCATGGCATTTTATACCCCCAGCAGCTCTTCACATGGGCGGACTGTGGGAGGCGGGTGTAAAAAGTAAAAACCACTTTAAAAAGATTGCATCCAACCACAAATACACCTTTGAAGAGCTCAGTATCTTATTATGCAGAGTTGAGTCTTGTCTCAACTCGCGACCTTTAAGTCCCTCATCGAACGAGCTAACGGACTTGGAGCCTCTAACTCCCGGTCATTTCCTCATAGACGGTCATTTACTCGTGCCCCCGGAATTAGATGTAAATGAAAATCCAGCCTCCATGGTAAATAGGTGCCAGAAATTAAAGGCCTTACATCAAACCTTTTGCAGGCGAAGGAAGTCAGAATACCTATCCGAACTACAGAAGCGAATTAAGTGGAAAAATCCAAAGCAGAATATGGAAATCGGTGATCTCGTCGTTATAAGAGAGGACAATTTAGCGCCTAACGAATGGAGCTTAGGCAGAGTAATCAACCTGCACCCCGGTTCCGACAACCGAGTGCGTGTGGTGGACATCACCACAGGAAAGGGTCAGGTAACAAGACCGCTGGCAAAACTTATCCTACTCCCACCGTACAACGAGAGAATTGAAAAGCAACCGAACGCTTCTTGATTCTACTCCTTACGTGATCACCTAACCTTCTCAACGGGACACCAACGCGATCAATATTCCACTCCTTCGGTACCCATACCAATTCCACTTCCATCCCTCAAGAGAAGTTTCAAAAAAAAAAAAACCAAAAGGTTTCATATTAAATAAAGCAGCTTCCACCGAGGAAATTCTGTCGCAGTGAAACCTCGATAATACAATAATAGCAAAATGGGAAACTTAGTTACCGTATTACCACTATACGAACTTCAATTAATCTCACATGTTACTTAAAACATCATGAATCCCGAATGAACTCAAGATTTTTAGTGGTCGACTTAATATATATTTTCGAGATTCCACTGTGACATGTAGCATAAAAGCTTGGAAAACAATAAATATGGCAGTGATAACAAAAGGGATGTTTTTATACATACATACATATGTAGCGTAGGTTACAGCCCTCAAGGATGAACANCTCTCACATGCTACCTAAAACATCATGAATCCCGAATGAACTCAAGATTTTTAGTGGTCGACTTAATATATATTTTCGAGATTCCACTGTGACATGTAGCATAAAAGTTTGAAAAAACAATAAATATGGCAGTGATAACAAAAGGGATGTTTTCATACATACATACATATGTAGCGTAGGTTCCAGCCCTCAAAAAGGATGAAAAAAAAAAAAATAAATAAATAAGTTTATGAACACTTTTTTTACCCTGAGGGCCTGTACCTATGCTGTCTTTACTGATAAAAGTCATCACTCACCCGTAAACATATTCTCATACACATGTGCAAAATAATTATATATGATGTCCCAACAACCACTGCATATCGCTCTTGATTAAGATATTCCTCAAATAGCAGTATTGTTTTCGTTGCTTCACAGATTTTCTTCCGAAGTTTCGTAAAAGAATGGAAGTGTGCGTAGTTTATTTCATTTTAGAAAATTCGGCAAAAAATCTAATTAAATCTTAGCGAGTTCTTTAAAATTTCTTTGCAAATAATTAATATTTTAAAAATCCAAAAGGTCACACTTTACTACTCACGAAAATGTGTTATTTAACCATCGCAGCAACATGGTTCAAAATCATGACATCACTGTGCCCACCAGTGGCAAAGGCAAACACGGTACCCAACTGGCATCATGTCGGTATTTATGTATGTACAAAGAAACTTACTGTGTGCATGCACGGCTGCACACACATCCACACCGGCTGCCAACTGTGTTCTTGTTATACCCGAGCGCACTTGTGCACAAGGGTATATTAATTTTGTTCACATAACGGTTGTTTGTAACAGCCAAAACGAATCGAGATAGATATAGACAAATGTATACATAAATGATCAGGATGAAAAAAGAAATCGATTAAGCCATGTCTGTCTGTCCGTCCGTCCGTCCGTCTGTCCGT
>NW_016159107.1:16731-22314 GCF_001687245.7 Rhagoletis zephyria
AATGGCGCTGTACTTGACTGCAGCGATGCCAGATTTGAGCGCACCAATTTTTTACCGATAATAACTCATGCGAGGGATTTGGGTATTGGGCATTTTACAAGCCTATTAGGAAGTACACATATCTGTGTTCGTATAGAATAGTAGCTTATGTCGGAAGACTGGCTTTAGTATAATGAACCATTCGCAGCATACGATTGCGAAAGACTCACTGGCGCCGAGTCGTTGAAGAACTCTTGGAAAATAAACGTAAAAGACGGTAATGTTAATGGCGATGCTAGCAAGTCAATATTCGTATAAAGTTTCATTAAAAAATTTCTTGTGGCTTAAAGAATATAGGAAATGGTACATTTTACTAAAGCCAGCCTCCCGACATAAGCTACTATTTCATACGAACACAAATATATTCGTCTACAAATAATGTTGATTATTTTAATTAAGTCCTAAGATAAGTTTGTGAATCTTATCAGTGTTCTATGTAAGAACCAAAAATCAATACCCTCGCCAATTAGAACCTTTGCTTTAAAAGAAAAATTTACATAGAGCATTTACTCAGTACTTGGTCTGGCATCACTGTTTGAGCATTGATGTGCTCAGCTCACTGTTGCCAAGGTCGTGCATATTGCACTAAATTTAGTACTTTTGGGAAACCAAAAAGCCAAAATAAATGGAATTCAATGCTTGGTGCGTTATTTAGTCATGCTTTTTTAATTTAAGCACACCGAATGCATAGGTACATATGTATGTATGTATACACTATACACTAATATTCTACATTAAGATGGAATTCCTTTACTGAATAAAATGTGAGGAATAGGTAAATTAAATATGTTTTGTGTTGCTATAAATGTATTGAAATTAATTTATTAATAAAAACGTGAGGAAATGGATATGTATATACACTTTTTACTGAATCAAAAAAATTATTAAACATGACAATAAAAACTTGGCGCTTTTGTTTTGGAAAAATTGGCTTTTTCTGGTGGCCTGATGCCACACTGGCTCAGTTGTCGCAAAAGTGCACATACATACACGCATTTTTACTTGAAAATAAGTGTGTAGTAGTTAATATGTATACGTTGCCATCTCCGTACAGCTCACTTCACCCCGCCAAGCACACTCGCGTGCGCGCAGTTTGCCCGCGACGTCGACTGCGTGCACCTCTGCGGTGCATCCCTAGTGTAATGAATTAAAATCATTACAAATTGAATCATTAAATTCGATATATTTTAACAAAAGTACACGTAGAATACAATTTGATCAGTAAAGCTTAAATTTTTAAGTTGTTCATGGAATTAGTGAGTCCATTCTCGAGATCCCTTATAGTAAGTTGGCCACCAACACCAGATGTGCTGATTTTGATTTTTTTGCCATCTTCGTCAGTGAAACTGCGAGCAACCCCAGCAACCAATTCACAGATTTTGCGACGCAATTTCGGAGTAACTTCCTGCTGTACGGCTAGCAAAATTTGCTGCAACATTACAGCCAATGCGAATTATTATTGCCTCTAAAGCAATTAATCGCCCAGCTGTGGTATATTAAAGATTTTCGCTCGATGATCCCCAGATACTGTTGACAAGACGTTTTCATGTGGATTATAACACATTTCATAGATTTCCGCCATATATCCCTCGAGCGTAAATGTGCGTGCGCCAGAACGCGCTTCAAAAGCAATCACATTGCCATCCATTGTAGCTGCCATGAGCGTATGACCACTGAGCCACTTCAGCCGCGTTATGCCACCTTGAAATTCATTGGAATTGTCACCTTCTACAAAGGTGTGATCGCATAATGTGCGCAAATTATACTTTGCAAAATCCCAAATTGCTATTTGTCCTTGCAAAGTACCACTGGCTACTATTTTAAGGTCATTGGAAGGCGGAAATGCTAAATATTCTACTGAACCATCAGCCTCTACAGCACCCACCGGACCATTATTTGTGCAAAAAACAATTTTACCATCTGCCGCTCCGGCAGCGTAGAACGGCGAGTCCTTCTCACACGCCACCGACAATACAACTGTTTGATGCGCCATTGGATTTTGTGCATCTACTTCTGTCCAGGCGAGCCCCGCCGCACCTACTTGCAAAACATTTAACTTTCTTGAAATATCTATTTGAAATTGAAATTGTAATTTAAAATTGAAGTGTAAATCGAATATTACAAATGAATCCCCATTGTATGGTAACGCCGGTGTCAGCAGAAATTCAGCACCTTTGACAGTAGCTTACAGACTCAGCGCTGTATGTATAGGTGTGCAAATACATAAAAAACGAAAAAATCTGATTTTTCGTTTCCAATCGACAATTTTTTCGGAGCTGTAAAAACGTATTCTGAGCCCTTTTACGCGACTACCGGCGGTGCCTAATTTTAGCCAATTTTCCATTAAATCACATAAAACCCTTGTACGCATGAATTTAAAGTGTTATACGAATTGAAGCGTCCAATAAAGTTTATGTTTATGCATAAATCGTGAACTTGAACATTTTCGAGTCTTTATTGTCAAAACCAAAAGGTTCCGTGAATCGCTCGAGTGACGGTAGTTTCTATAGTGCGTTGCGTTATCTTTTAACTCTTCAAGAAGCCTCTATGTTCGTTAAGGGGCTATAAATAGCCTATTGACCAATCGTTAGCAGTTCTGCCATCCGTCGAGTGTACGCCCACGATCGACTCACCAGCGCCAACGAGACAACCGCCAACCTGCCAGCAGTTCTACCAGACATCTGCCGATCCGTCTGCAACCACCTCCGCCGCCTGCCAGTCTACGCAGTCAAACCGACGCCTGCATTCCATCGCCTGCCCGCATACCCCATAGCCATTGGCGCCTCCCAGGCCGTGTCGACCAATACGTCTAGAGCACCCATCTGAGGATAGCCCCTGCCTAAGCTACAGCCAAGGCGGCTGTAAATGGTCCTTCTCTCCGAGAATCAAAAACCAGCGACTTAAACCCTACATAAGTATCCACAAAAGCCGTAAGTAAAGATATTTTTCTTAATTTCCCTATATTGCGGCTACATACATATCTACATATATATATTTTATAAAAAATTTGGCGGGAAAATAGACTCAATAGTCAAGAAAAATTTAACGGCGAACGACAAAATTTTTTGCAATACTGCTTGTCGACGGTAGATTTCGGCAAAAGTTAACCTACCCGCTTTCGCGTAAACGACACACATACTTAGTGTGAACCATATATGCGATTATAAGTACATATGCACATAATCACATACACATATACATATGTATGTACATAAGAAAAAATAAAATCGTGTAAAACTCGAATTTGCTATTTCTCACATAATTGCACATTTATTGCAATAATATCCTTACATACTTGATACATACGCATATATTTAACGCGAAAACAGGGTGCTTTTGCACATTGCCTTGGCCCATCCAAGTACTTTCCCGTTCCAAGTTCGTTCGTTCCGCCAATGACACATATGTGCATTAAACTGCATCACCAAAAAAAGTTGCGGTTTTTCCGCCGGGATTACAAAATTTATTATATTTTAAGACGTCCACCAAAATATTTCGGAAAAATATTAAGATTTAAGCGAGCTGGACCGATTTGAGAATACCTCCAAAAATGAAGCTTTTTATGAATAAAAATTGTTTCTTAAAGAACTTTTTTAAAAAAGTACCCTCAGATGACAAATTAGATTAAGCTTAAAAAATCTGCATACAAATATTTAAAAATCCTTTCAACGGAATCGTAAGAATGAGATTTTTGATGCTGTTTTTTACTTTTTTCAAAGATTGGTTTACGAAAAACTTGAATAACTGGGACAACAATGTTCTGATTTAGACTTATGGGATCTCAGTAGAAAGGTATTTTGACACTGTGTTTATTTCTGGCCAAAAAAACGTCATTCGAGTCCCATCTTGTTTTTTCGAATACCAACACATCTTAATTTAACTTTGAATGACGTTCTTTCATCCTACCTTTCTCTTCCATCGTTTGAATGAGTTTATTAGCAAAGAGATAAAAAGGGTGAGAAAATACCTTTCCAATGATATCTCACAAGTCTAAATCGGGAGAGTTTAGGCTTAGTTATTCAAGTTTTTCTTATACCAGTCTTTGAAAAAAGTTAAAAACAGCATCAAAAATCTCATTATCACGATTCCGTTCAAATTTTTTTTTAAATTTTTAAAAAATATTTTTACGCAAATTTTTTAAGCTTAAACCGTTTTGTCATTTGAGGGGATTTTTTCAAAAAAAAATCTTTAAGAAACTATTTTTATTCATAAAAGACTCCATTTTTGGAGGTATTTTCAAATCGGTCCAGCTCACTTAAATTTTAATATTTTTCCGAAATATTTTGGTGGACGTTTTAAAATATAATAGATTTTATAATTCCAATGGAAAAATAGTACCGATTTTTTTTTGTATGGGGAGTGATGCAGTCTAATGTACATATATACATAGAAAACAATTTGAAAGCATACATATAGTGGGGCAAAACTCATCCCAGCGGGTAAAATTATATTTATTCTCGTTTTATTAATTTATTACATATGAATAACTATACAATAACTAATTGTGCCTACAGCGTGAGTACGCGCGTAAACACGAAATCTTAACACATTTAAATATTGCGATTTCTGATATTGTTAAAGACAAATAAGTTTGCTAACAGTGCGGACAGGTCGTGAATATACCCCCGATTCTTTCGCTTTTGATTCGCTTTAACCCGGCTATTGGAATTTATTGTGCATAATTTGTGTCCTATACATCACTCTTTTTTGATTTTTCGGTGTCTGTCCAAAAGCTCTGATCTTTGCATTTCAAACGTGATTTTAAATTCAAAACCGGCACATATTTGAAGTAATAACCTTCACACTGCCGTAAATTCTCATATGTTTGATGTTATTAGCAACCCACACCGAAGACAAGTTAAAAAGCCCCAAAATGAGTGATGACGAAAAAGGTCAAAGCGCTTCCACCGAATCACAACACGCGACGCGTTCAAGTGGAAAGTCCGCAAAAAAATCGAAACCTTCGGTCTCATCCACTAATTTCATAGAAGAGACTGATAATTTTATGGATTATTGCACACGATTTAGATCAACCCCACTAGAAGATAATTCTGAGTCTGCCCAAAATATTAAAAGTGCCAACTTAGACAATTTCTGGACACGAGTGCAAAATTCGTATGATGTAGTGCCAACGTAGACAGTAGAGACAGATGAGCATGACCTCCCTGAAGATTTTAAAACTTGTGCCTACAGCAAATACCGGTCATGCCTCATCACCTATGAGGACACCAAAGCGCAAATCGGTGACCAGCTCCACCTCCTCAAACAAATGAGCATTCCCATGCCTGCGCACTCTACGTCGCAACCCAAAGACGAATCTGACTTTGGCTTAAAAGTCCCTCCTTGTGATACTGAGGTCTTTTACGGGGGTTATGAACAATGGACGTCCTTCCGTGACATGTTCACGGCGGTCTACATAAACCACCCTAAACTCACAAAAGCGCAAAAATTGTACCACCTTAGGTACAAAACACAAGGTAAAGCCGGCCAGATCGTGAAACAATTCGCCCTTAGTGATGACAATTTCGAGCTGGCATGGGAAGC
>NW_016159107.1:23345-40317 GCF_001687245.7 Rhagoletis zephyria
TATTATATTTTAAGACGTCCACCAAAATATTTCGGAAAAATATTAAGATTTAAGCGAGCTGGACCGATTTGAGAATACCTCCAAAAATGAAGCTTTTTATGAATAAAAATTGTTTCTTAAAGAACTTTTTTAAAAAAGTACCCTCAGATGACAAATTAGATTAAGCTTAAAAAATCTGCATACAAATATTTAAAAATCCTTTCAACGGAATCGTAAGAATGAGATTTTTGATGCTGTTTTTTACTTTTTTCAAAGATTGGTTTACGAAAAACTTGAATAACTGGGACAACAATGTTCTGATTTAGACTTATGGGATCTCAGTAGAAAGGTATTTTGACACTGTGTTTATTTCTGGCCAAAAAAACGTCATTCGAGTCCCATCTTGTTTTTTCGAATACCAACACATCTTAATTTAACTTTGAATGACGTTCTTTCATCCTACCTTTCTCTTCCATCGTTTGAATGAGTTTATTAGCAAAGAGATAAAAAGGGTGAGAAAATACCTTTCCAATGATATCTCACAAGTCTAAATCGGGAGAGTTTAGGCTTAGTTATTCAAGTTTTTCTTATACCAGTCTTTGAAAAAAGTTAAAAACAGCATCAAAAATCTCATTATCACGATTCCGTTCAAATTTTTTTTTAAATTTTTAAAAAATATTTTTACGCAAATTTTTTAAGCTTAAACCGTTTTGTCATTTGAGGGGATTTTTTCAAAAAAAAATCTTTAAGAAACTATTTTTATTCATAAAAGACTCCATTTTTGGAGGTATTTTCAAATCGGTCCAGCTCACTTAAATTTTAATATTTTTCCGAAATATTTTGGTGGACGTTTTAAAATATAATAGATTTTATAATTCCAATGGAAAAATAGTACCGATTTTTTTTTGTATGGGGAGTGATGCAGTCTAATGTACATATATACATAGAAAACAATTTGAAAGCATACATATAGTGGGGCAAAACTCATCCCAGCGGGTAAAATTATATTTATTCTCGTTTTATTAATTTATTACATATGAATAACTATACAATAACTAATTGTGCCTACAGCGTGAGTACGCGCGTAAACACGAAATCTTAACACATTTAAATATTGCGATTTCTGATATTGTTAAAGACAAATAAGTTTGCTAACAGTGCGGACAGGTCGTGAATATACCCCCGATTCTTTCGCTTTTGATTCGCTTTAACCCGGCTATTGGAATTTATTGTGCATAATTTGTGTCCTATACATCACTCTTTTTTGATTTTTCGGTGTCTGTCCAAAAGCTCTGATCTTTGCATTTCAAACGTGATTTTAAATTCAAAACCGGCACATATTTGAAGTAATAACCTTCACACTGCCGTAAATTCTCATATGTTTGATGTTATTAGCAACCCACACCGAAGACAAGTTAAAAAGCCCCAAAATGAGTGATGACGAAAAAGGTCAAAGCGCTTCCACCGAATCACAACACGCGACGCGTTCAAGTGGAAAGTCCGCAAAAAAATCGAAACCTTCGGTCTCATCCACTAATTTCATAGAAGAGACTGATAATTTTATGGATTATTGCACACGATTTAGATCAACCCAACTAGAAGATAATTCTGAGTCTGCCCAAAATATTAAAAGTGCCAACTTAGACAATTTCTGGACACGAGTGCAAAATTCGTATGATGTAGTGCCAACGTAGACAGTAGAGACAGATGAGCATGACCTCCCTGAAGATTTTAAAACTTGTGCCTACAGCAAATACCGGTCATGCCTCATCACCTATGAGGACACCAAAGCGCAAATCGGTGACCAGCTCCACCTCCTCAAACAAATGAGCATTCCCATGCCTGCGCACTCTACGTCGCAACCCAAAGACGAATCTGACTTTGGCTTAAAAGTCCCTCCTTGTGATACTGAGGTCTTTTACGGGGGTTATGAACAATGGACGTCCTTCCGTGACATGTTCACGGCGGTCTACATAAACCACCCTAAACTCACAAAAGCGCAAAAATTGTACCACCTTAGGTACAAAACACAAGGTAAAGCCGGCCAGATCGTGAAACAATTCGCCCTTAGTGATGACAATTTCGAGCTGGCATGGGAAGCTCTCCGGTCCCGATATGAGAACAAGCGTGTATTAGTGGACAACCAGATTCGAGTTCTAATGAACCTAAAGCCAATTCAAGTGGAAAACAGTGAAGACATTCAAAGGCTTCAATCCACTGTTAACAACTGCCTCCAAATCCTGGCAGCCCAGAATGTATCCACCGAAAGCTGGGATCCCATTTTAATATACTTAGTTACCTCGAAACTCCCCGAGAACACGGTTACTTAATGGGAACAGTCTCTAAGCTCAAGGAAAGATCTTCCCAACTGGTCCCAAATGAACCAGTTCCTCACCACTAGATACGAGGTAGTTGAAAGGGTCGACCAATGGCGACCACCCAAGGACAAGCCTAATTTTGCAAATAATAACTATAAAAGGCCACCACCATCCCATACTAGACCATTTATGAAACCACTACAAACCCAAAGTTCACAAAATAGATCCCATTCTCAGGTCCAATCACACCTGACAGAACAAAGAAAGTTCGCTTGTGTTATCTGCAAACAACAAACCCATTCCCTCAGTCAGTGCCTCAAATATAAAATACTCTTCATAAACGATCGCGAAAAACTTGTGATGGAACATAACTTGTGCACTAACTGCCTTTCCTCCACGCATACCCTCCAAGACTGTCCATCTGACCGGACGTGTTAT
Source organism: Rhagoletis zephyria (assembly GCF_001687245.7). Lineage (NCBI taxonomy): Eukaryota > Metazoa > Arthropoda > Insecta > Diptera > Tephritidae > Rhagoletis > Rhagoletis zephyria. The sequence goes on from NW_016159107.1 coordinate 26,081, forward strand.
AAATGTCAAAGAAGGCATCACACAACTCTCCACAAGGACGTAACCTCCACGCCTAACCACCATCAACCACAACCGCGGAGAACCAGTTCTCAGGTTTCGACAGCTTCTGCTAACCTTCAAACGCCAGACCGCTCGGAAATCCAAGACGAGCTCCCCCAATGTTCCAATCAAGTACAATCTCTTTACGCAGATAATGAAAACCAAGTACTCCTCCCTACTGCGATAGTCCATGTAAAACATGGAGGCGAGCTCTTCAAACTGAGAGCACTTATTGATCAGGGCTCCAAACGAACCTTTATCTCATCGAAAGCCCAGTCTAGACTAAGGCTACCCTGCCAAGCTTCGAGTTTCGAGATCTCTGGTATGGGCGGAAAAATTGTCCAGACCTCAAACAAGTTGTGCTCCTTGGTCTTAGTCAGCTCTGATCTAAAGCGCGAAATCCCAGCGCAAGCGATAGTACTGCCCCAATTAACCAAGTTGCTTCCAAAATTCCATATAAGTTCTGAGCAAAAGAAGAAATGGTCCCATCTTGATTTAGCAGACCCTAACTGTCATTCTCCTTCCCAAATCGACCTGGTTATTGGCAGCGATATGCTTCCCCAAATTATGCTTGATGGGCTTAAAAGAGTCTCTCGCAACTTACTTGCCCAGAACACCATATTCGGTTGGATCTTGAGCGGCCAGATCCCAGAAAGAGTTGCAACTTTCTCTACTCAGGTAGAAGAAGCCAGCAATGAGCATTTGAATATGGAACTCAAAAAATTTTGGGACTTAGAAGAAGTTCCAAAATATGAAAACATCACCCCGGAAGGCGAGATATGTGAAGATTTTTATAGATCAACAACGGCCCGCACCACTGAAGGACGTTATATAGTCCGACTCCCATTTAAGTCAAGCTTTCCTGATAAAATCGCCTTAGGATATTCTCGTACCGCAGCCTTGCAACAATTCCTCAGTATGGAGAAGAATCTTCTCAAGAAAGGCGATCTAAAACATCTTTATGACAGTGTTGTGGAGGAATATCTTACCCTCAATCATATGGAACCGTCGAGTTCGTATGAGATAACCTCAGAGAGAAAATACTTCTCCTTTTATCTTCCCCATCATGCAGTCATAAAGCCTGAAAAAAGAACTACGAAAGTAAGAGTTGTCTTCAATGCATCAAAGAAATTGGGCACCGGCAACTCGCTTAATGATATTCTGCATACCGGGCCGACCCTACAACCCGACTTGATGCTACTAGTTCTCAAATGGCGCACTTACCAATATGTCTTCAATGGTGATGTGGAGAAACTGTATCGCCAAATACTCTTACACGAAGAAGACCAAGACTTTCAAAGACTTATCTTTCGTGCATCCACAGGAAGTCCAATACAAGACTATAAACTGAAAACCGTCACATTCGGCGTTAATTGTGCTCCCTATCTAGCCATACGCACTCTCCACCAATCAGCACAAGACGTAAAAATTACCCACCCCTTGGCTTTGCTCATATTAACCAAAGAAACCTATGTGGATGACATCCTATCTGGCAGTCATGACCTGCTCACTGCTACCCAGGCTCTTCCAAGTCATCCAAGCCCTAAAATCCGCCGGTTTTCCCTTGAACAAAATCATTGCCAACCATCTTAATATCCTGAAATACATAAGCAAGGAAGATTTGCTGGACACCAACTTCCTCGAGTTTGAAAAGGCAAGCACTACGAAGACTCTGGGGATTCAGTGGAACGCCCTCACTGACTCCTTCTCTTATACAGTTGATCCCATTCCAGCATCATCCGCGAACACAAAACGGCAAATCCTATCATCTGTGGCGAAACTTTTCGACCCCGCAGGATGGCTTACGCCGATAATGACGCAAGCCAAGATTCTCTTACAAGAGCTATGGCTTGANCGGCGAAACTTTTCGACCTCGCAGGATGGCTTACGCCGATAATGATGCAAGCCAAGATTCTCTTACAAGAGCTATGGCTTGACGGGACTGACTGGGACGAGCAGGTCAAACCCCTCCGTCTAACAAAATGGACACAGTTCGCCAATAATCTACAATCAATCTCAAACATCCAAATACCTCGATGGGTAAATTATATCCCCGATAGTCATGTTGAACTCCACGGCTTCTGCGACGCCTCGGAAAAGGCATATTGCGCCACCATATACGTTCGTAGTACCCATGACACCCAAGTAACCTCTCGTCTTTTGGTAGCTAAAAGCAAAGTACCCCTACGAACCATCAGCCTACCCCGTCTCGAATTGTGTGGAGCCCTCCTACTAGCCAAACTCGTCGCGGTCGTCCAAACCCATCTTAATCTCTCCACAAAAAGGCTTATCATGTGGTCGGATTCCGAAATCGTTCTAGCATGGCTAGAAAAACCACCCCATACATGGAAAACATTTGTTTCCAACCGCACTGCGCAAATCATCGACCTAGTTGGAAACGCCACCTGGCGACACGTACGCGGCAAGGACAACCCAGCTGACATGGGAACCAGAGGATGCAAACCCCTTGATTTAGCAGCTTCCTCCCTCTGGTGGAATGGTCCGGAATGGCTAACAAGCCCCACCGAAGCCTGGCCAAAATCTTCAACGCGAGATATCAACNGTGGAAACGCCGCCTGGCGACACGTGCGCGGCAAGGACAACCCAGCTGATATGGGAACCAGAGGATGCAAACCCCTTGATTTAGCAGCTTCCTCCCTCTGGTGGAATGGTCCGGAATGGCTAACAAGCCCCACCGAAGCCTGGCCAAAATCTTCAACGCGAGATATCAACGCCCCAGAAACTCGACGAGTGGAGGCACTCCATGTCGCTGAAGAAGAGCCTGACATTCTAGACCGGTTCTCCTCATTTCCGCGCGCCCTCAGGGTAATGGCGTATGTCTTCCGACTTATAAACACCCTGCAACGTCGAGTAGAAAGAGTTCATACTATTAACCCTGTGTCCCTCACCCACGATGAACTCCGTGCTACGAAATACCGACTTATAGCTTTGACACAAACTCGACATTTTCCTCGCGAAAGGGCCTGCTTAGAAAATTCAAAACCAATCGATAAGCGGAGTCCTTTGCTTACCCTTAATCCGTCCATCGACAAGCACAACCTACTCCGTGTCAACGGTCGATTAGCTCACGCCACCTTAAGCTACAATGAGCGACATCCCATAATCATTCCCGAGAAATCCCGATTCGCTACCCTCTATCTACGCTTCTTGCATGAGTTACTTCTCCACGCAGAAACACGTCTGATGCAACAAGTCATCAGACAGGAATTCTATATCCCCCGGCTCAAGCCTCTCATAAAGAAATGCATCTTTCAATGCAAACCCTGCACGGTCCACAAACAGCAAATGCGCTCCCAAATAATGGCAGCTTTGCCATCTGAGCGGTGCACCTTTTCTCCGGCCTTTANTTGCCATCTGAGCGGCGCACCTTTTCTCCGGCCTTTAAGGTCACCGGTGTGGATTTTGCGGGGCCTTTTCAAATAAAGGCCTCAATGCTAAGATCCCATACTTTATTGAAAGGCTATGTCGCCGTCTTTGTATGCTTTACGACAAAGGCGGTGCACNCGCACCTTTTCTCCGGCCTTTAAGGTCACCGGTGTGGATTTTGCGGGGCCTTTTCAAATAAAGGCCTCAATGCTAAGATCCCATACTTTATTGAAAGGCTATGTCGCCGTCTTTGTATGCTTTACGACAAAGGCGGTGCACCTGGAGCTGTGCTCTGATCTCACCACAAACGCTTTTCTAGCTGCATTTGCTCGTTTTGTTGAACGCCGTGGCTATCCGGCCAAAATCATGAGCGATAATGGCACAACCTTTGTAGGAGCCAAAAGAGCAACGGAGAAAGAATTTATAGNCGATAATGGCACAACCTTTGTAGGAGCCAAAAGAACAACGGAGAAAGAATTTATAGACTTTATGGAAGAAGTGTCACAAGAAGTCGTTCAGAAATATTCACCTCAAGGGATCAACTGGCAGTTTATTCCCCCCAGTGCCCCTCATATGGGTGGTTTGTGGGAATCCGCGGTTAAAAGTTTTAAACTCCATCTCAAAACAACCGCTGGGGCCCACAAATTTACCTTCGAAGAGTTTACTACTCTCTTAATTAGAATAGAAGCCGTTTTAAATTCCAGGCCAATCTCATCCCTCTCCCAAGATCCAACTGAGTTCACGGCGCTTACTCCTGGCCACTTTCTACGTGGCACCTCACTCTTATCACTCCCAGAAGTGAACCACCAAGATCTATCGTTAGTTAACAGGTGGGAAAAGGTGAAGTCTTGCATCACGAATTCAGTCGCCGTTGGAAGGAAGACTATCTCACAGATCTCCAAGAAAGGTATAAATGGAAAAACACACAAGTTGAGCCGATCGTGGATCAATGTGTCCTCATAAAGGACGATAATCTACCCCCCACTGAACGGCGCCTTGGCCGTATAGTAAAAACACATCACGGCAAAGACGGTCATATTAGGGTAGTCGAGGTGCGCACCCAAAACGGCACTCTAACACGACCCATTGTTAAATTGTGTCTCCTACCCGCAAACGACCTACCCAGACCTGTAGAAGCCTAGACCTTCTAAAACCTTCCCTCAAGCCAACTCTTCTTTGTTGACTCGACTGCCGCACTGTTAACTTCTCCCGCCTATCTCCGCTGTAACCACACTCCCTTGATTAATGAGTGCATAATCATTATACGAATATATATGCCCCAATCCCATATGCTTCACAGCCAAGTACCTTAGGAAAAATCGCCCACTAATCGCCGCCATTCGACCACATATATTTGCAGATGGAGATGGAGACCGACACCGGCAGTAGTCCGAAGCAAACACCGAAGCCAGCACCTAGAACAGCACCTAGACCCGCACCCACGCCTGCTCCTCAACCAGCACCTCGTCACACGCGGCTGTCGACAGTGGTGCCACCTCCTGACCCGGCCACCGAACCGCAGCCAAAGAAGGATGACTTCCAGCGATGCCGATTATGTGCTCGCTACCATGCACTGCGTGCTTGTTGAGTCTTTCGGGCAATGCAACCTGGGCAGCGATACCTTGTCGCACGGGCACATGGGTTTTGTAACAATTGCCTTGCATTGTCCCACCAACGCAAGGACTGTTCCTCAGCTGCAACCTGTAGAGTGTGCGGTCAACTTCATCACTCCCTCCTGCATCGAAGCGCGACTCACTCGAAGCCGCCAAGGCAACGCCCTGTCGACCGGTTTCGCACGAAGACATCAAGGCAGCGCCACGTAGCCATTAAACGCAAGAAGCCATCGCAGTCAAATCTGCAGCAGCGTGAAAGGAGGAGGACCCAAGCAAATGAAGGCAAAACGACCAAGCTTCTGGTAGGGAGCGCAATTCGTACCCTGAAAGAGTTGCAGAGCAGCCTAGTCGCTTAGTGCGCCCAGAGGGGGTAGGATGTCCAGGCGAGCCCCGCCGCACCTACTTGCAAAACATGTAACTTTCTTGAAATATCTATTTGAAATTGAAATTGTAATTTAAAATTGAAGTGTAAATCGAATATTACAAATGAACCACCATTGTATGGCAACGCCGGTGTCAGCAGAAATTCAGCACCTTTGACAGTAGCTTACAGACTCAGCGCTGTATGTATAGGTGAGCAAATACATAAAAAACGAAAAAATCTGATTTTTCGTTTCCAATCGACAATTTTTTCGGAGCTGTAAAAACGTATTCTGAGCCCTTTTACGCGACTACCGGCGGTGCCAATTTTCCAATAAATCACATAAAACCTTTGTACGCATGAATTTAAAGTGTTATACGCATTGAAGCGTCCAATAAAGTTTATGTATATGCATAAGTCGTGAACTTGAACATTTTCGAGTCTTTATTGTCAAAACCGAAAGGTTCCGTGAATCGCTCGAGTGACTGTAGTTTCTATAGTGCGGTGCGTTATCTTTTAACTCTTCAAGAAGCCTCTACGTTCGTTAAGGGGCCATAAATAGCCTATTGACCAATCGTCAGCAGTTCTGCCATCCGTCGAGTGTACGCCCACGATCGACTCACCAGCGCCAACGAGACAACCGCCAACCTGCCAGCCGTTCCACCAGACATCTGCCAATCCGTCTGCAACCAGCTCCGCCGCCTGCCAGTCTACGCAGTCAAACCGACGCCTGCATTCCATCGCCTGCCCGCATACCACAAAGCCATTGGCGCCTCCCAGGCCGTGTCGACCAATAGGTCTAGAGCACCCCTCTGAGGATAGCCCCTGCCTAAGCTACAGCCAAGGCGGCTGTAAAACTTCCATGACCACTGTGCAACTTTTTAGATCCCACAGCTTGACTGCACCATTTGTATAGCCAACGCAGAAGCTCCTTCCATCACCGGTCAAATCGGCTACACCGCAACGCACACCTTCTCCCGGTAGTATCTTATTATCGCCAATCGAGTATTCCCACACTTTCAGCAGCGTTAACTGTGGACCAGACTCACTCTCTTGCAACTTGTGAACAAATAATTCGCCAGCCATGTCGCCGGTGGCTAGATATGTGCCATCGTAACTGACATGGACATTGGTGACGGTGTCTTTATGTTCCGTAAGTCCAAGCATCACTTCGCACTTTATATTCCAAACATAAGCGCGATCATCTTCAATTTCGTTTACATGGGGCGTTGTATTTTCACGCATTTTAAACGGCTATTTGTTTAGCGGAGGGCTATACTTATGGTACAAAAATTAATTTTTCTTATTCTTTCACGATTGTTTTTTGTTTCTGAAAGAGAAAATGATCAATTACCGAATATTGTAAAGGAAACACAAGGCATACTTACACATTTTACTGCTTTACTCCATGTGGCCATCGATTGAATGACTTTTTGCCATTCAGGAAATCGTAACGTGAGCCGCTGAGTAGAAATGTCAATTTTACTCTCCGCCTTAAGCCGGAACTACATATTTTTAAGTCTCCGCCTAAAGCCGCAACTACATAACTTCCAGCGGCGCCATCGATTTCTCGTTTGTGTAGAATAGTTTTTTTTTTTTTTTTTTTTTTNCCATGCATAAATAACGTGAACGCAGTATGACGGTTAAATTATCGATCTTTGTCGTCCGTCATTTAAGATAGCTATCGATGCAAATATTTTTTTATTGTAATGTCGTGTTCGGATATATACGCACTAATTTTGTTTGTAGATACTCCACGTATTTTTGTGCAAAAACAAATTAAAGCTTATATTACAATTTTTGGAATATAAGCTATCCTGTTTATTGGCAATGGTCACATACAGTGGCACTTCAACTTTTTTTCGTGCCGCTAGGCAGTTGGGTGTCGATCTTGGCTAAACAAAAAGTCTCCAAAGTACAAAGAAAGTTTGTTTGACATTGGCAGAATTTAAGCCAGATATTTGAAAAAAATAACAAAAAACAAATTTCTTGCGAATGCCTTCAGTTTGACACTTTCTCATAATTGCCGTTGAAATTTGTTAAAATTACCATAATGTCAGGTCAACATTTATTTTTGTCTTCCTGTACAACCCTGCATAGGAAAATATATAGTACCGGTATGACCCATCAACCTAAATACATGGGTAATTCTGCGTTTACACGTCCCAGTTTCCAGTTTCGATATGCCCAAAAACGCCCTGCTTAGATCGCAAATTTTAAGACTTGCAAAAGGAAAGCGAAACTTTCTCGCCGAACCGTTTTACTTTATTTATTTTATTGCTCGCCACCCAACAACAAAAAAAAAAGAAATATATATAAATTAACTCAGGCACATAAACAAAAAGGGCGTATTTCAGACAATCCCGCTGACCCGCTTAGGTGCAGTAAAGCGAAACGCCGCAAAGAATGCCCATCGCTTCATCGTGCCGTGCCACTTATGCGACGCGAACCACCCAATTAGGGTATGCCCGGTTTTTCGCGCGAAAACACCTAAAGAAAGGTTAAGAGAAGCGCTACTTGGTCGATACTGTGGAAATTGTTTAGCCACAGATCACGCAACCGAGCGATGTACCAGCGAAGGACGATGCCGTCGATGCGGTGAGAAGCACCACACTACGCTTCACCTCGGTGAAGCGCGACGACCCGCAGAGGAGGTACAAAAGCCTTGGAGCGTCCAAGTCGAAGAAGAGGAGCGCAACAATTATGAGGCGGCCATCTCGCTATACGCGTCTGATTCTGGAACGGAGACCAGGCCTCTCCGTCCAGATATTGAAGAGGGCGAGATAGTCGAGTTCGGAGTGGAGACTCGGCCTCTCCACCTGACTACTGCGAGGGGATCGGAAACTATTTCTTTCCGACCCCTACTCCAACACGAGCGCGATCGCCAACGACCACACAAGCGACAACAACCACGCCAGCGACAGCGAACGCATCAGCGACGTCGACGACATTGTAGAGCGGTAACTCGGTCTTTCCGCCTGCAGCGATCTTCGCGACACCCATCGCAATCCGAACATGACGATAGACTGGCGACTTGGCCTCGCCAGCTATCACGACCAATCGCGTTCCGTAATGGACTATCGGCTAAAAACCCCCTTGTTGGGCCAACCCTCCGCCCTATGGTAGATATTCCTCCGACGGCCGTGGTTAAAGTTGAGGCGGGCGCTTCCATTTAGTCCGCGCGCTTATAGACGTCTGCACTCCCACGACAATAGTATCTACGGACCTGGCCCGCGAGCTACGCCTAGAGCAAACACGAGTCGGCGAGCAAACGGGCAGTCTCTTATGTTTACGAGGGAAACAAGGCCAGAATAAGCGAGTTGCGACCCATGCCGTGGTTACACCCCATTTCCACCGAGTAGCGCCAAGTGGCAGCGTAGATCCGACCGTCGCCGCATCTTACGCACATATCCGTTTAGCGGACCCCAACTTTTTCAATTCCGAGCCGATACGTCTGGTACTCGGGACCGACGTGTACGCCGATATTTTACTACCCGGAATTTTCCGAACACTTTCGGGCCTCTGCTGGCTCAGCGCACCATCTTTGGATGGGTTCTTTCCGGAGTCTGGAGAACCTAGTTTTTAACATTGGAGTTCTAATTAAAATCCATAGTTGTTAAAATTGGAGTTTATTTCCATTGAAAAATAATGAATTTTTATATGCATATGAGATAAGTGAATAAAGTGCATTTGAATGGTAACCACGTCTATTTCTTTAATTGCATTTTTCAATTTAACTTCTGTAGTAGCAACAAAGAAAGAAGGACGAACTTGTTGGACGCCGAAGCTGCTGCTGGAATGCAAATTGATATTTCTCGATTACAATTTTTTTATTATCCATCAAGTGCGCCTGATAGCTGAGACGCGGTCAATTTCTATAGGTTGCTTACCGCAAGGGGGCCGGCATGTTTAGGCCTTCAGCCTAAATGTTTTTCACACATTTAGTGAACCGCCCTAATGCTGGTATATGTACATACATGCATATATACTATACACTCATACATGCTCATATGTATTAACAACAGCTAAGCCGATAACCAATGTATCCCGCCGGACAATGAACCTTCGTTAAGTTTCCTCTTAACGTCAGTTATTGTCCGGCGGTCCAAACTTAGAAACCGCAGATTATATTTGTCACTTCTTTTTGGAGATAGAAGAGGACACAACGCAGCTACCAGGCCACTTCAAAAAGGTAATCAAAACCGCATTTGTATAAGCATAAATATAGATATTCTTCACTATCGACATAGTTGATTTCAATAAAACGTTGAAAAATACTAAATCCATTATTTCACTATTTTTCTATTTTCTTTCACATTATAAAAAACTGGTGCGTCCAATTGCGAACCTTGCGACGCCCGGGGTTTTACAATGTGGCTTAAATAAAAAGTGTTAAAGTAAATCACTCCCTTCGCAAAATGCAAGCTTCAGCAGGTGTAAGTGAAGGAAAAATGCTCAAACTAATATTAAACATAAAAACAAGGTGGAATTCGACGTATTACATGCTTGGTTTAAAAAACTGAGTTTATAGATCAGCCAAATTCTGCTAGACAACTCTGAATACACGGTAATGATAACTTCAATGGAAAAAAGATATTATAATAGAAATATTAAGTATATTGAGACCTTTAGGCTGCGTTTCTCCAAACTCATTTAAGTGGAAATTAACTCGAATTTAATTTTTTATTTAATTCTCATTTAAATTATTTTCAGATTCAATAAGTTCTTTATTTAAGTGAGTAAAAAGTGGTTGTAAAACAGACTTGGCCAGCGAAAGCTTTCGTTTGTACTGAGAACTTTTGAAAGCTTTGGTAAAATTCGAAAATTAAAGTAATTTTCACTTAAATAAATCTGGTGAAATGCAGCCTTACAGCCAGTTTCACCACATTTATTTAAGTGGAAATTAACTTTAATTTAATTTTTTATTTAATTCTCATTTAAATTATTTTCAGTTTCAATAAGCTATTTATTTAAGTGAGTAAAAAGTGGGTGTAAAACAGACTAGGCCAGCGAAAGCTTTCATTTGTACTGAGAGCTTTTGAAAGCTTTGGCACGCTGTGTTGTAAAAGCAGGGCTGGTATACAAGTAAGCAGCAGAAACACAATGATCAGGTGATTAAACGTGTAACACCTCTGAGTGTGGTTACTCTGATTTAATTTTTATTTAAGTGAAGAGCATAGGTCACTTAAATCAAAATTAAAAACAATTAAGATGGATTGGTGAAACCAATATTTCGAAAATCTAACTTAAATGAATCTGGTGAAACTGGCTGTTAGAGGCAATGACAGTATAATTGAGTGGCGAAAAAGGCCCAACTTTAAGTGCATTGCGGCCGTGAACAAACAATTTTAATATAACCAAGCAGCTCGGCGCCCAAAAATTAAGAAATGCCCTGTTGAAACAATTTGACCGATCATTTGGCTCCATCGAACAGTCCTTTTTTGGTAGCTTCATCAACTTTACTCAACCCGAAGTTAAAAAAAAATTATTTCAAAGATCCGTTAGCATTTTCCTCAGTAAAGAAGTTGTTGAGAAATTAAATAATGTGCGCAGATGATTTTATGGAATCGTCTTTGGGCCCCACATAAATCTTTTGTACACAAGCGAAGGCGAAATGATGACTTTCGAAAAATGTCATTTTGTTGGTACCTCGGTGGCCGCTGAACGCCTTTTTTCTAAAGCTGGTCCTACAGCCACCTAGAAACGCCACAAAGCGCTTATCAAAACTTTTGTTTTTCGAACATAGTTAAATAATAAATAATTATAGGCGCCAAAAATACTCGGTTTATTTTATTTGGCGCTAATTAACCAGAGAATTTGAAATTTTTTATGAAAAATGTTTTTGTGAATACCCACTGTAAAAACGTGCCTTTGAAAATTCGATTAATCGATTATTCATCAATAAATGCAATTAACTGCAATTAATTTTTTTTGCTTTGTGATTAATCATATGATTAATTCATCAATTAATTTATTTGTTTTTGCCATCCCTACGTCCATTCAGTGATGTCGCAATGTTATTCGCAAATGGAATGCTTTCAGGTAACCTGTCGCAGTCTACCTTTGGACATTGTCCCAATACATTTGCTCTTCTGAGTTTGATTGGCGATTTGAATTCACTAAGTAGTCGAACTCGAATGCGTCCGTCCTTTTTCGTCTAAGCCCGGGTTTTACCAAAAGGTAAGTCCGGTGTAGAATTCTGTGTTGCTTCGACAACTCACAACTTGTTTGTCCCACAATGTCCATCAAAGTTTCACCCAAACAACTGCTTCTGACTTCGCTGGAATCTGTTCGCTTTCCTCTACGATAACTCGCTTCCTGCTGTACCGGCCATCATACCCAAAGCTAAGTGGCACTTTCCATGTTGTTATACGTCATGATCCTGTTCTTCATGTCGATCTGCATACCTTGATCAAATAAGAAGTCTACTCCAATGATGACTTCAGCCACAACATCCGCGACTATGAACTTGTGTACAACCGTCGCATTCCCTATTGCGACTTTGCATGTTACCTCTTCTACAGCTTGGGTGTCCTCACGAGTTGCTGTCCTCAACCTTGCTCCACGTAATAATGGCCTCACCTTTTTAGTGATCAAATCAGATCGAATGATGGAATGTGATGCGCCCGTATCCACAATTAGTACTCGTTCATGTCCGTACACATATCCACCAACAGCAACGTTGCTCGCTTGGGGAGTGTAATAACACAAATGGCAATAACGCAAAATTTGCTTTATTTCACTTTTAAATGGGAAATAGCACCAAAATCTGAATTTTACCTTTATTTATGTTGGAAATAAGACAAAGTTTGGCTTATTTCCCATTGCTTATTTATACTATTTGTAGCGAAAACAGTTTACTGACAGAAGGAAAAAGAACTTTTTTATTCCAAAAATACAACTAAACAAATATTTTTACTTACGAAAAGTCTAACAAAATATAGGGAAAGCGTGGTCTTTAATAACTGCTCGCCAAATTGGACATAGCGCTTTTGTATGAATTTTGTCCGCATGCTTTTTAATATGCTGAATACCTTATGTTGAAAAACCGTAAAATGTTTGCATGGAACAACGGCGCAATAAACAGGTGAAGTAATAAAATAGTTTTCTCGCTTTATTTTCTCACATTCGGCTGCCTTATAGCCAAATTTCTGCATTATCTTCAATTGCTATATCCGAACTGTGGATTTCGGATGAATGGCGTAATAAACAGCTGAAGTAATAAAATAGCTTTCTCGCTTTATTTTCTGACTTTCGGCTGCCTTATAGTCACATTTTATAGGCATAATTTCAAATAAGGCAGTGTCAAAATATTCCTTCTCTGTTGTAGCGGCTACAACAACCCCTCCCAGATCGGTTGATATCTCAGTCATTGTCGTCGAGTTCCACTAACCGCAGCCCCTGAAAGCGTGTAGCCTCTATGGGGTCGGTCCACAGGGACGACGCCGTTAGGGGTGTAAGGTTTTCCGGGCATGCGAAGAGATGTTTCGAGTCGTGAGGGGTCTCTCCGCATGCCGGACATTCATTCGGCACATCCGCATTTAGCCTACTCAGGTAGGAGTTTAGCCTGCTGCAGTAGCCAGAGCGAAGTTGGGCTATTGTTGTTCTGGTCTCCCGAGGCAGATGGAGCTCGGTCGCTTCAATGTCCGGTGTTTGTTTGCCTAGAACCGCATTCACAGGTCTAGAGTCTACATAACTCGAGACTGCGTCCCTTTGAATGCCGTTGAGAGCCTGTCTGTAAGCTGACGGGTCCAGAGGCTGCTTAATGAACCTCTGGACTTCGTCCGTCAGTTCATATAGATGCCTCCTGACGTGCCTTGGCTAGGGCTCCTCTGCATGCAGCTGTCTATTTGGGTGGCCACATCTGTGGTTCCCAACCTGAAACTGCTTGCAGAGCATCGTGTTGTGCTCCCTGATTGGGAGCATTTTCAGCTCATCGTGGAGGTGGTGTTCTGGTGACATCAGGAGGCATCCGGTCGCTGTTCCGTGTTTTGAACTGTCTGTAGCTTCATCCACTGCGTCCTACTAGTCCCCGGCGACCACACTGGTGCTGCGTTGTTTAAAACCGGCTGGCCTATTGCCTTGTAAGTTGCCAGCAATGTTTCTTTGTCTTTGCCCCAGGTACTGGCGGCTAGCGACTTGAGGACCTTGTTGTCAGTACTTTATTGACAATAGCGGTTACATGCGCGGAGAAGGAGAGCAGGCTGTCGAATGCTACTCCGAGTATTTTGGGATTATTCACCGTCGGAATTGGTGTGTCACCGACGTTAATTCCCAGCGGTAGCCTGACCTCCTTCGTCCAGGTTGTGAACAGGGTCGCAGAGGATTTCGTAGGGAGAGAGCTAGACACTTTGCAGTGAAGAAGCGAGAAAGTTCGGAGAGATACCCGTTTACTTTCGAACACAGGTCATCAATTCCATTCCCAGTCGCCATGATCGAGCAATCGTCGGCATAAGAGACAATGGAGCCTCCCTCTGGTGGTTGAGGGAGCTTTGAAATGTAAAAGTTAAACAATGGCGGGGAAAGGATACCACCCTGTGGAGCCCCCTGTTTTATTTTTCTAAGTTTGCTCGATTGGTCTCTAAACATTACGGACGAGTGTCGACCACCCAGATAATTTTCCGGCCACCGTTTGAGCCTCTGTGGGAGAGAGGAAGCCCCTATATCTTCTAGTAGCGTGGAATGGCTGACAGTGTCGAAAGCTTTTGACAGGTCCAACGCTACTAGAATCGTTCTCTCACAGGGACGTTTACGGTTAATGCCACGAGTTATCTGAGTGTTTATGGCGTTAAGTGCTGTTGTTGTACTATGCACTTTACGGAAACCATGCTGATGCT
>NW_016159107.1:41029-55693 GCF_001687245.7 Rhagoletis zephyria
TTGAGGACCTCCGTTAGGTACGCTACCCCCGCAGGACCCAAATTTTTCAGCATCAGCATGCATATTCCGTCGGGACCCATGGCTTTGGAGGCTTTCGCCTTCCCGATGGCCACCTGAACTTCACCGCAAGTGAAAGCAAGGGGGGCACAGGTTGTTGGCAGTTTGTGCAGCCTTCTGGTCACTCGACGCTTGGCTTTGTCCACCGGAGGATGCAGTATGCACTGCCAGCTAAAATAGCTCGCGCATCGCTCTGAGTCCGATGAAGCATGGTCGCCGAAAGAAATTTCGACTCTGTCGTCGTGCTTCGTCGGATTGGACAGTGACCTCACGGTTGACCAAAGCTTACTCACACCAGAGGGGAAGCTACAGGTCTTCAGATGTTCATCCCACTTCTTCCGCTTATGTACGTTTACTAGTAGCCGAATCTCCGCGTTGAGATCTGTGATACGGTGATGCGGGGTGTGAGGGATGTGTGTGGTCGTGCCGCAGTTGGCTGTGTGCGCTGCTGAGGTGGTTGCCGCCCTGTGGTGGTGGCGGGTGGAGTCGCAGTTCCTCGTCCAATCTCGCGTGGTGCGCAGACCTGAGCATGCCCTAAAGTGCCACCAGCCAAGGCAGGTGTTGCACTTAACTGATGTCACATTACGGAATATCCTGGTCTGACATACCGTGCAGATTGTAGGAGGAACCAGGAGTTGTTGGCGGCGGCGTGTGGGTGGTGGTGCGGTTGTGTGTTTTCTGTGGTCTGTAGCAGTTGTGGTGTGATCTATTGTGTTATGTTGTTGTGCTGTGGTGTTTGTGTGGGACTGCTCAGGTGGACTGGGGTTAGCCGTGGAGGCTGCTCTGTTTGAGCAGCAGGGGGCCACAAAAGACGTGGTCCACTGCCGATGTGTCCATAGTCCTGAGCAGACTCTGAGGTGACTCCACCCCTCGCAAGCATTTCACTTGGCTGAGGTGGAGTTGTGGTGTAGTCGTCTCTGGCATACCAGCAGGTGTAGGTTTCTGGCCCTGGGTTTGACTCGATGCCATCCCTGAGTAGAAGAAAACGTAGCGAATATAGCCCTATGGGCGAACATCTTCTGAGATACTTCGCCGACCTAAACGGGGTTAGATCGCAGAACCAACAGCCCTTTGTCGGGTAAAGCCCGAGTCGTTCCGGTACGTAAAACCGGCTGTCGTGGGAATGATATTCCTTCTCTCTCTAATATTACTTCACCTGGTATAATTCGACCATGGGAGGGGTGTACGAAATAACACCATACGCAATAATTCCCATTACTTTGACATTGAAAAGCAGTTTCAGAAGTGAACTAGTGTCCTTTTATTATTATTCTTTTTTCTAAACGGTTATAATGGCACCAGTTCATAATTGCAAAAGGAAGGGAGGGGCGCGACGCGGCGAATCGCGGCGCGCGAATGAGGGCCGCTGCGACACTGCGCACTTGCAAAATTGTAGACTTACAAATTCGTCCATTTAACTTGTTCATATACTACTTTTTGTCAAATGTAACTGGATGACTACCTGTGTGTACTATTCTGCTTTACCCCTCAATTTAAAGTTTAAAAGTTGTTCTTATTGCTCAACGAGAAATCAAATAAAGCAATTCTATGTTGGGAAATAACAAAAATTTGCGAGGGGGGTAGGGGGTGTTGTGAAATAACACAAACGGCAAACACCCGAAATTTGCTTTATTTCACATTTAAATGGGAAATAATACGAAAATCCGAGTTTTTTCCTTATTCCCATTATTTCCCATTGCTTATTTATACTATTTGTAAGAGTTTACTTACAGAAGGAAAAAGAACTTTGTTTATTCCAAAAATGCAATTAAAAAAAGTTATATCATTAATATAAAGAAATTAATATTCACAAAATATTTTTACTTCTGAGAAATCTACCAAAATATAGGGAAAGCGTCATCTTTTTTAACCTTTAAATATTGACACTTTTTTTTGTAACACTAGCCTGGACATGGGGTATCACGGACCTCCAGATGTTCGGACACGAATTGACAGCAATTCCTATTAAAATTGATAAACAAAGACTGCGAGGGTGATAAATGGATATTTAATAGAAAGATGTATTTTAAGTAATTAACTTTTATTGTAAAAAGCCAAAAATTATTCTAAAAACTAACAGACATTGCTTTTTCAGTCTTTTTCGACATGAGATCACCAATGGCTTAGTAACTGCTGCGATTGCACCTTCTGAACGCGTTGTTGTGTGCTTCTGATCAACTGACAGTTGCGTTTTACGTGATCGTAATATTTTTCTGATCATTTGAGACAACATGTTGGTGTGTACCTTTGAGAGTTGAATTTGACAGCTAATGTATCAAGCCGTTCAGAAGACGCATAACGATCACTGATTTTTTCAGCAACGGTTGCGCTCAACTGGTGCGCCTTCTGAACCTACCCAAAATTAATATTTTTTATACTTCGAAAAGTAAAATTAACAAAAATCTACTCTTTTTTTAAGTCTAATAATAGACCAAAAGAAAAAAATATTGACAACTGGTCAATATTACCAAAAGCATTGGCATTCCGTACAGAGCGGCTTCGAACATTGCAGACATATTGGCTTATTACATGCTGCACATGTATATATGTATGTATATGCCATCTTCCTGTGGAGTAGTGGTGAACATAGATGGCAGGCTCTTCTCTTTTTCTGTCCATATGTTGCGTTGGGGTGTTCGTACCCGATGGAACGTGGATTTTTAGCCCAATTGTATCCGTTTTTACCGTAATAATAATTAGTTGCCGTTAGCTCCGAAAGTGGCCCATCATCAGAACTGCAGCTCGAGCTTTCATGCTCAATCACTTCGTCCCTCATCTCATACGCGTCGCTCTGTTCATCGCTCTCATGGCGCCGATTTAACTCATCTTCCTCTACATATCACATGTCTTCTTCCTCATCACTTCATAAATCTGATTCTAATAACATTTGGTTAATGGTTTTCTCGAAAAGTGGATCGTCTACCCGCAATGTTTTTCTTAGCGGTGGATCATACTTTTTTCCCGACATTGTTTTTACGCCAAATTAACTTGGTACACTGTCTTCTTCCATTATAAATGAAATAATCTAAAACAAATTTTACTTCCATGTAAATGTTACTCGTATGATGAACGTGGGTGGGCATGGGGTCTCACAGACTCCGTCAGAACTTTGATTAGACATAACTTACCTAATATACACCGAACGACGAGACTTCCTTCAGCGACGGTCGTTTGACAACTAAATTTGAAGGTAGCAGAATGCTCGGCGGCATGCTGGGAGAGAATAGCACAATTTTCGGAAATTTAAAAGCACGAAACGTCTGTGAGCCCCCTTGTCCACAGTTAAAGGTTAACTGCTCGGCAAATTGCACATAGCGCATTTGGATGAATTTTATCTGCATGATTTTCAATATGTTGAAAACATTGCTGGAAAACCTTAAAATGTTTGCATGGAACCATGGCGCAATAAACTGGTGAAGTAATAAAACAGCTTTCTCGCTTTATTTTCTGACATTCCTCTGCCTTATACTAAAGTTTTAAAGGCATTTTTTCATATCAGGCAGTGTCAAAATGTTTCCTTTTGCTATAATTACTTCACCTGGTATAATTCCGCCATGGTATGGAACAAACAAAAGTTGCTGTTCCTGTTCGCAGCATATGTATTACACAGAGAATATTGTTTTAAGTTTTATCTTCAGTTAAAATTTCTGCATTATCATCACTTGCTATATCCGAGCAGTGGATTTCGTTTACGAAGACAAAGCGAACATGTGGTACGAAATAGTGATGTAAAAATATGTAAAATTCTACCTACTCTCAGACTTCTAAATTCGAACGTATACTCGGTACAAGCAGGTGGAATGAATGGCGCAATAAACAGGTGAAGTAATAAAACAGCTTTCTCGCTTTTTTTCTGACATTCGGCTGCTTTAAAACCAAATTTTATAGACAAATTTTCAATTAAGGCAGTGTCAAAATCTTTCTTCTCACTTTAATATTACTTCACCTGGTATAGTTCCACCATTGGTGGGGTGCATGCAATAACCGTTTGGAAAAAAGAACAATAACAACATGACACTGGTTCACTTCTGAAACCGCTTTTTAATGTTCAAGTAATTGGGCGGTCGCTATGGTGTAGTGGTTAGCAGTGCGCGCTATCACTCCGCAGGGCCTGGGTTCAAGCCCTAGTCAAAGCAACATCGCATTTATACATATAATAAAATTGTAACAGGCCAGTGTCTGTATATTGCAGATATTAAAGAAAAATTAATGTGGGGGGTCTTTATTAAAGCAACAGAAGCCAAATCAACCATTTTAGAATTTTTGTCTGTCTGTCTGATGTTTGCACGCGCATCACTCGAAAACCATTGCATGGAATTGAATGCAGTTTTCACTGGTGTATTGCTAGAGGTCTAACTTAAATATAGAAATAAAAAAATTAGAGAGTTGCCACCTGTTTGAAAATTTCACGTTAAGTAAATTGATAAGAAAAATTGAATATTGCAATATGGACATTAAACGAAAGAAGTTTAAGAAAGCTTACAGACAGAAATATTTTTTGAGGGTTGTTACCTGTTTGAAAATTTTAATTAAATTTAATTTTTTAGATAAATTAATATTGCAATATGGGTATCAAACTGAAGAGGGTTAGAAAATTTTACCGTCGAAAATATTTTTGAGGAGGCTCGCCACCTGTTTGAACAATTTTATTGAATTAAATTGATAAAATAAATGAAACCTATATTTGTACTTATAATAAAATTGTAACAGATGATTTCTGTACATTACAGATATTAAAGAAAAATTAATATGGGGGTCTTTATTAGAACTACAGAAGCCAAATCAACAATTTTTAGAATTTTTATCTGCCTATCTGTCTGTATATTTGTACGCGCATCACTGGAATACTAAAGCATGGAATCGAATTCAGTTTTCATCGATGTATCGCTAGATGTCCAGCTTACAATATAGAAGAAAAAAATGAGAGAGTTGCTACCTGTTTGAAAATGGCAGTTCAAGTAAATTGATACGATAAAGTAAATATTGCAATATGGGTGTCCAAAGAAAGATGTTTGCAGAGGCTTACAGCTGAACATATTTTTGTGGAAGGTTTCCACCCACTGTTGCCAACTTAGTGCTTTTCGCACTAAATTTAGTGCTTTTCTTAGTTCAAAACGCGAAATTTTTTGCGTTTGGTGTTGGTGCGTTTTTTGGTGCTGTTTTTTTAGTTTGAAGACGCAAAAACTGAAAATCTGAAACAAAAATGGAAGTTAAATTTGAGCAATTGAGTAAGTGGCTGGATCGCGCGCATTCTGCGTTGACTTCTTGGGCAAGAAAGAAATGCACGTTTCAATCGTTCCACTTTTATTTCTCATGCTCGAATTTCGCATGCCCGCGGGAGTCGGGCGCGCACACTGGCAAACAAAAATTCATTCCGACCAAACTATATCGAAATGCACGCATTTTTTTCATAGATAAATGCAGAAATGTTTATTACAAAAGTTGTTGTTAAACATGTGCGACCACGCGGCGCAGAAATTGCTTAAATGTTAAATTTTTCATAAAAAAAATGACTGAAAACCAAAAAAAATATTTTTGTAACGCAAATGATTTCATTGTATAGTTCAATGTTTTTTTAAATCTGGACCCAAAAAAAAATTGCATTCGGTTATTTACTTTCAAAGAAAAATAAAAATTTCCAAAACACTGCAAAAGTTTTAAATTGTTGATTAAAAAAAAGCTATTTGGAATTTTGCAATAAAATTTACACAGTGTACTTTTCGACTACAAAACTCGGCGCTGCCGGAATATCATTGAAAAATATTAATCTTGGGAATTTCGGGGCCCACTTGAGAAAGCCTTACCCATATATGGCCCTATTATATGCTACTAGAAAAGTCGCTAGGTGGTGCTGGAGTAGAAATACTTATAAAACGCGATTTCGTTCACATTTTAAATGTGAGCTATGCACCTGTATGATGAAAAATACTTTTATAAAAATTGAGCGGATGAGTGCCGCTGGAGTCGAGTTTAAAATTATGACACGTATTCATTTTATGGTAAGTAATGGTTTTGCAGAAAATAGACCCAATGAATGGCGCTGCAACCGAAATGTATTGAGACCCCGTATGGTTGTCTGCTTTGGTCCTATGTTTTAGTCATATGAATTTAGTTTTCAGATGTCTAAATGAAGGATGGGGTTAAGTTTGTCTAGTGCCCTCATGCACGATCACGCCATCTTACATCTACCTAGAAGTCAGTTCATAAATATTACCACAAGAACTTTTATTGCATACGCTTCGCACCAGTGTTGTAGTGGAAACAAGAACATCGGTAAGGCTCATGACATCGAAAGGGATTCGTATTCCATATGGTTTCACAGCGTTACTATTATTGGCCTATGTGTGAGGAGGATACTGCGCTTTAGTGGCTTCACCTTAAACCAAAAATTGTGACTTTTCAGTCAATTTTTGCTTTTACACGCTCTTTTGCATTAGCGAACGCAAAAGTTCTTAATAGGCGCCGCGAAGTAAGCGGGCATTGGCTAGTAAAAAATATAAATAAAAGGTTTTTTCTTAACAGGGGTCGCCCCTCGGCAGGCAATGGCAAACCTCCGAGTGTATTTCTGCCATGAAAAACAGTTTTTCTTAAAAATACAATCGCCATTCGGAGTCGGCGTAAAAGTGTAGGTCCCTCCCCCTTGTGTGAAAACATCAAGGCGCACGCCACAAATCGTAGAAGAAGCTCGGCCAAACATTAACATATGTGTAAGCGCCAATCTATTATTATAAATTGGAAATATTACTGAAGCAAGTGATGGTAATGCAGAAATTTCATCTGAAGATAAATTCAAAACCATATTCTCTGTGTTATACATATGCTGCGAACAGGAACAGCAACTTTTGTTTGTTCCATGCAAACATTTTAAGGTTTGCCAGCAATGTTTTCGTCATATTAAAGAGCACGCAGAGAAAATTCGTACAAAAGCGCTATGTTCAATTTGCCGAGCAGTTATTACAGACGCTTTGCTTATATTTTGTTAGACCTTTCATATTCAAGTAAAAATATGTTGTTCATATTACTTCCTTCATATGAATTACATCACATTTTTTGTTTAATTTTATTTTTGGAATAAAAAAAGTTCTTTTTCCTTCTATCAGTAAACTGTTTTTGTTACAAATAGTATTTTGCAACCTTTGTTGGAAATAAAGCAAACCCTGGATTTTGGTATTATTTCCCATTTAAAAGGGAAATAAAACCAATTTTGGGTTATTGCCTTTTGTGTTATCCTATCTCTCTTCAATCTTATCTTTCCTTGAGTAGCGCGTTTTCTCTGATCAAATTCTCCTACAGCTGTGTGATCATTTCATCCAGCTGCGATGACACCTTCTCTGAAACGTGCATTGACACCTGCGCTGGCACCTCTGACGACATTCGCACTCGCATTTGTGATGAAATCTGCCATAGCCAGATTGCTGCTACGTATCCTTCGACGAACAAGCATCCTCTACCTTCTGTTCGTCCTTCGTGGATGTCGCGTTGTCCTCACGATGAAAGTCGTATTTGTCAATGTCCATAACCTTTTCCAACTCCTGTTCGAGCTCCTTAATCTGCAGCTCGTGAATTTTTGGCTTTTTCAAAAGTTTATCCTTCGGGAATTATTTGACTATCCAAATTCTGACACCAATTGTTACGATTATCCTTGACTACTTGACGGATTTGCCAAAAATCTCTAGGCTCATATCGCTGGATTGTTAAAAAAACGCTCACGGTAACAAAATGTTTTCAACAATTCCTGATCTTTTCAAAATTGTATTTATTACCCCTATACATAAGAGTGGGAACAAAAATAACATTTTAAATTATAGGCCAATCCTTAAACTTACTAGAGTATCAAGCTTTTTAAATTATCTATTAAGGATAAATTATATTTTGCAGTTAAAAATGTAATTAGTCCTTATCAACGTGGATCGTTCTACTGGTCGGTCTACTGATACCAACCTAACCGACCTTTCGCAATACTGTATAAAATCATTTCAGCTTGGTTGTCAAGTAGATATTATGTATATGCACAGACCTTTCCAAGGCATTTGACAAAGTATCACATAGTAACTTAATTGAAAAAACCTCGAGAATGGAATTTCACTCAAAATTTCTTGATTGTCTTAAATCCTACCATAGTAACCGATACTCCGTAGTAGTTGTAGATAATACTAGATCACATCCATTCGTTGCATCGCCAAGTGTTCCACAAGGAAGTGTTGTTGGGCCATAATTTTTTCTTTTTTTTATTATTATTATTCTCAATCCTTTGTAAATGCGCAATTTGTTTTATATGTAGATGATTTAAAAGTATATCTAAGAGTACGTGATGCTAATGGTATGCTTCGTGGTGCAACAAAAACCATTTATTCCTTAATCTTAATAAATGCTCTAAATTTCCAAAACTTCGTTCTCATTTATTGTCATCGTTCCATCTTGGAAACACATTCATCGGCCAGTTAAATTACATAATACCTAAAGCTTATTCACCTTTAGCTTTTGTTCAGCGTAATAGCAGGGAATTCACTGATACTTATACTCTAAAACTTCTTTACGTTACGTTTGTTCGCTCAAGGCCTCCTCCATTTGGAGTCCTTTTTATGCATCTTACATTGCACGCCTAGAACGCATTCAAAGGAAATTTGTACGCTTCGCCTTACATTCTTTACACTTTACTCTCCCCATGTCCTCTTATAATGTACATTGTTCTTTAATTGGTTTAAATTCCCTTGAACACAGAAGAAGGGTGAATTCTTTTATTTTTATCGCAGATACAATTAGTGGCAGAATTAATTGCACGGGGTTGCTAGAGCTTATTCCTTGTAATGGTCCTCTAAAATACCTAAGACATAATAATTTGTTTTATATAAATTTACCTCGTACTACTTATGCTTTAGATGAACCTATCACTAGGTCGCTTTCACAATTCAATAAACTGTTAACAAAATATAATTTTTAATATTTCATTAAACGAGAATTATATAAGGTCACTGAAAATTCCATTTAAATATTACTTACTTCTGATATTATTTTTATAATCAATCTGAATTGTAATCTTAGTCTGTAAGGATGTAATATTCCATTGACTTGAATAAATAAATAAAATAAAATTACAGAACAACTAACTTTATTGTACAACAAACACTTTACAATATTTGTTTATGCAATAACAGCACTTAACAATACTTGTTAAGGCAATTATAACACTTTACAAAACCCGCTAACACAATTGAGTTCTGATTTACAACTTGACTTGTAGCTTGCTGATTTGAAACTGACTGGTATGTGCTGCAGTAGCGGCCTTATATACCTGCGCTCGCACTCATGACAACTCTATAACGTTCTGCCGTATATCGCACTTTCTCTCATTCTATCGCAGTTCGCAGTATTCATCCAATTAACGTTTCTCGCTGTCGAATATTGTACGTCGTTCCTCGAACATTCTGCCATTTTCTTGTTGCTCGCTTCGATTTGTCGCAGTATTCGCCGCAATATGAAGAACCCCACGTTTTGTTTTCCGGTAAAATTAATTTTATTGCCAATTCTTATTCTTCTTATTTGGCGCTGTAACCGCCTAAGCGATTTTGGCCGAGTTCAACAAAGCACGCCAGTCGTTTCTCTTCTGTGCCAACTGACGCCAATTGGAAATTCCAAGTGAAGCCAAGTCTTTATCCACCTGGTCTTTCCATCTCAGTGGGGGCCTTCCTCTTCCTCTGCTGCCACCAGCGGGTTCCGAGTTGAATACTTACAGAGCTGGAGCGTCGGTGTCCATTCGAACGACATGACCAAGCCAGCGGAGCAGCTGTATTTTAATTTGCTGCACTATCTCCATGTCGTTGTAAAGCTCATACAGCTCATCGTCTGCGGTACTCGCCGTCGCCAACGCGTAAAGGCCCGTAAATCTTCCGCAAAATCTTTCTCTCGAATACTCCAAGAACCGCCTCATCGGAGGTTGTCATTGTCCATGCTTCTGCACCATATACCAGCACGGGCATGATGAGTGACTTATAGAGTGTGGTTTTCATACGTCGAGAGAGGACTTTACTCCTGAATTGCCTACTCAGTCCAAAGTAGCACTTGTTGGCAAGAGTGATTCCGCGTTGGATTTCCATGCTGACATTATTATCGGTGTTAATGCTGGTTCCCAAGTAAACTAAATTCTCTACTTTCTCGAAATTATAACTGTCAACAGTGACGTGGGTGCCAAGGCGGGAATGTAATGAAATGTTTATGTGAATGTTTTATGAAAGGAGATACTTCGTCTTGTCCTCGTTTACCACCAGACCCATTCGCTTTGCTACCAGAACAGACTTCGCGTGCAACTGCACGCTCTTGTAGTAAATTGTTCCTGATCATCAGATTAAAGAAGTCACATGAAAGAGAGTCGCATTGTCTAAAGCCCCGTTTGATGGCGAACGGCTCGGAGAGGTCTTTCACAATTCTGACGGAGCTGGTGGTATTGCTCAACGTCATTTTATACAGCAGTATCAGTTTGGCGGGGTGCCAAATTCAGACATAGCGGCGCATAGGCAACTCCTTTTAGTGCTGTCCAAAGCGGCTTTAAAGTCGACAAATAGGTGGTGAGTGTCGATTCTTTTCTCGCGAGTATTTTTAAAGATTTGGTGTATTGTGAATACCTTGTCCATGGTGGATTTTCTAGGCTTAAAGCCACACTGATAAGGCCCAATCAGTTCATTGAAGGTGAGCTTCAGTCTTTCACACAATACCCTTGATAAGACCTTGTAACCTACGCTTAGAAGGCTGATCCCGCGTTAGTTAGCGCGAATGGCGGGTCAGATTTGATGCATGCACCTTATCAACTCCTCGCCATCGTACTTTAGTAGTTCAGCTGACAGGCTGTCAGCTCCAGCAGCTTTGTTGTTTTTCAGCCGCGTTATTGGTATTCGTACCTCGTCATGGTCAGGCAGTGGACCATCGTCTCCGTCATCATCGACTGCGGGCTCGGGTTCTTCTCCATAACTTTCCGTGCTGCTTCCATTCAGTAGCGTGGAAAAGTCTTCCCTCCATAATTTAAGTACGCTCTGAACATCGGAAACCAGGTCGCCATTGTTGTTCTTACAGGAGTACGCCCTCGTATTGAAACTTTCCGTAAGGCGCC
Source organism: Rhagoletis zephyria (assembly GCF_001687245.7). NCBI lineage: Eukaryota > Metazoa > Arthropoda > Insecta > Diptera > Tephritidae > Rhagoletis > Rhagoletis zephyria. The sequence continues at coordinate 52,188 of NW_016159107.1, forward strand.
TAACTCTCTGGTAAAATTTTCGGGCATTCTTCCTGTCGGCCAGCATTTCAAGCTCGTGGCGCTCACGTATTTCGGCCTCTCTCTTCTTGTTGCGGTAAATACGTCTCGCTTCCCTCTTCAGATCCTTATAGTTTGCCCACATAGCGCGCGTTGCGCCCGATCGCAGCGTGGCCCTGTAGGCGGCATCCTTTTTCTCTGTAGCTTCCTGACACTCCTCATCGTACCAGTTGTTCTTTCGGGCTAGCTGAAATCCGACTATTTCTGCGGTGGCGGTACTTAATGAGCGGGAAATGTGGTTCCACTGCGCGCATATGTCGGTTTGTTGAAGAGTGCTCTCTGAGAGCAGGTGTGAGGGTCGAGTATCGAATGCATTGGCTGTCTGTGGTGATTGCAGCATTTCGGCGTTAAGATTTCCTTGCATATTTGGGCGCACATATTTTGCTGCAGAGAGGCGGGTGCGAATCTTGGCTGCAACAAGAGAGTGGTCCGAGTTGATTGTTGTGTGCCCGACCAACACTTAGCATATGTTGTTCATTTTGCTGAGTCGGTGTGTTTGTTGTCACCTTCCCCTGTGGCATAGTTACCAGTGCACTTGATGTCACATGCGAAACATTCGTCACGGCTAGCACTATCGTTTAGGGTACGGCGCCGCATGAGGTACAATTGATGCTTGCCATTGCAAGAGCAAGATCAGGTTACCGCGCATACATATATGGGTCAGCGCACATGTACCACATGTACATAGACATGGCAATGCAAAATAGTATTTAAGCATTTTGATTAGAAGCAGGGGAAATAGGGAGAGGCCAATGTTGTGATTGGTCACTCATAGGAAATAAGAATTAAGATTGTAAGCATATAAAAGACGGCGTTGAGCTGAAATAAAATCATTATTGTGATAAGGCTCAAGCATGTGTTTTATTGTCAGAATCAAATCGTGCATTTTAATGCATGGAGTAAATCGGCTGGAGAGCTAAGAAAATATTCACAGCCTGACAGGGAAATAATATATTGAATTCCTGCCCTAAAATATAGTCAGGCCAATATAAAAACATTACATGGCGATCCTGCACTTAACGGACCTAAACTTAGTCAACTTCTGATTACAAGGATCCTAAATCCCTTAACAAGACCGAAGAAATTTGTCTACAAAAATTCATCGAACTTCTAATATATAAACCCATTACATTATAAACTCATTAGACCAAAAGATTAAATGGATCAACAAGAATACAAACCTGAAGCACCCACAGAGGAGTATCCAATTTATATTCCTACTCCAAATACAGTAGGGCCGAAACCTATCACCATAGAGCAGTACCGGCAAACACAACAAAACTATAGCCAAAACCTGCCAGAATACAGGCAAGCAAAGGTGTTCAAACCAAAAAGCGTGGTGGAAGGAAGAGGCGTCACCAGAGAAATTGTGCTGAGCTGCAGAGGGTTATAATCATCAGACAGGGACAACAAAAGAAGGAACTAATCCAAAAACTGAGACAGCTCAAGCAAGATGGGTGGAAAGCAGATCAAGGAAGAAATAATAAACAACAACCCTAATGCAGCAGGGGCGATATCCATAAAAGACAATTTCGGTAAAAATCTAGTAAACATAAATTTTATAATATTAGTAATTTTATTATTACGCAAGATAAATTCACATTATAAGAAATATCTGAAAAAACAAGCATACCGTAATTTAAATGCGGCTTAATATATTTTTATAAATAGTAGAAAGAGATGAATGGAATTTAACGTATTAGAAGAATTAATAAATAAATTAAAACAGAGTCCGACCAGTACATATACACAAGCATATGTAGACAAATTTCTAGAACTGATAGCCAATAGTTGGAAGAATATTGAGCAGACGGCGCTATCCATAGACTTGCCACTGCTAAACAATACATTTAAAGATTAAAAGCAAAAATTTAGAAGTATTTAGTTGTAAAAGAAGATAAACCAACAAAACTAAGACCAGACAAAATGGCGACTTTTGACTTAGTAACAGCAGCCAAAGTAATCTCGACATTCAAAGAGGATTATAAAGAACTTAACAATTTCTTAGGGCTTATATATTTTTACCATGACACTCTTGCAAATCAGGAAGAGAAGTCCATTCTAATTAAATTCATACTAGCGGCAAAATTATCAGAAAAGGTCAAAATTAAAATTTTAACACAATCAACACCTTACAGCTTTGAAACGCTAAAATCAGTACTGAAGTAAGCATTTAGATCGAATAAAACAGCTTCTAGGGTACATGCAGAAATTGCAAAAAGTCAACAAGGCTCACAAACAGTTTTTGCTTTTGCTTCACGCATACAAAATTTAATAATTTCGTTAAACGAACTACAGGTAGCTGAACAAGGGAATGAATACAGAACATTGATAGTTAAGTTAAATGACCAAATTGGCATGACAGCTTTCAAGAACGGCTTAACAGAACCTCATAAGTTAATAGTAACAGCTTCAAGACCAACAAAGTTGGTAAAAGCAATTCACATAGCAACTGAAGTAAGCCCGAATCAGGCATACAGAAGTAGGTACCTTGGTAACAGGGACACGAATCCAACTTATAGTGGAACCAACAATTATTTTAACAGGCCAAACCACAACAGGTATAATCAACATAACAATAGAGCCAGACAACGATCAAAATAGAACGAACAACTATAGAAGTAGTCAAACTAGACAATATGGTCAGGGAAACTCGTTTGCCCCGAGCCGGCAGGGCTCAGGACAACAAAATCATCGACAAAACCAAAGGTAATTGGATTCCTAGGAGAAGGAAATACCACAAACTTTATAAAAACAAAAATTACCAAGAATATAGTGACTCTTCTGGTAGATTTCGGAGCAGATATCTCAGTGATAAAAGAAAAAGCAGTCCCAATGAATTACATAAAGACAAAGACATATTGCAAAATCAAGGGTATCGCAAACCACACCATAGTTTCGAACAAGTCTGCTGAAATTGATATGACTTGCCAAGATAGTAAACTGAAAAATAAATTTTATATTAAAAAGTGAATACATTCAAATACCTACCTCGACGATAAACTAAAACAAAAAAAAATGGATTCTATATTTTCAATTAGAGCTCTAGCAATAAGTACATCGGTGAAAACTGCATTTAACTCCATACATTAGCTTTTGCGCGATGCGCTTACAAACATACAGACAATCATACCAAAATTTTATATTTGGCTTCTGCTGATCTAATAAACCCCCTATTAATTTTTCTTTAACATCTATTATGTACAGATATCGGCCTGTTGCAATTTTATTATTCTCAAATACTCTCGCTTGATACCCATATGGCAACACTTAGTTTATATTATAAATTTAACTGAATTAAAGTTTTCAAATAAGAGGCAACCCGCTTCAAGAATATTTTCCAAAGTAAGCTCCCTAATCCTCTTTAGTTTAATATTCGTATTGCAATATTTCATTAATTTTACAAATTTTAATGAATACAATTTTTCAATCAGTTGGCAAATCCCCTA
>NW_016159107.1:60932-63158 GCF_001687245.7 Rhagoletis zephyria
TTTTTCGGGCAAGGCATAATCCGCACAAAAGGGAAATTCCTACGAATTGTAATTAAAACTTTGATAAAAATGATCTTATTTTATCGAAGCCACAGAAAAATATTGTGCGGCCACCGATTATAGCTTCTTTTTGCTACACATAATTTATACCGCACTCGTTTCGCACCCTTCATATTTTTTTATAGTAACGTAAAGAAATTTGTCGAGTTTAGTAGTATTTAAAAGATTACTTGAGGTATTTTAAATAAAAATAATGTTATATATTTGTAAATGAATAAATAATTGCATTATTTAGCATGCATACATGGCATACTCCAAAGTTAAAAATAGTTTATCGTGTCATGTTTCTGTTGTGTACTTTATACCAATTTTAATCGCAAATAATAGACTTTTGCTATTACTTAAAGATTTTAGTAAGGCTGCTTTATTTTGCCTTACCTATAGTAAGCGAACGCGAATTTGTAAAGAAATGTAAAACTCTTGGAGGATTCTCACTGCCAACGTGTAAGAGCCCAGTCAGTTGTATTTTGCATACCTTCCCTCGCGCGTTCCAATCAAGCATCTGTTGCTTTACAACTGTCCAAAATTGAGAAAAAACCTCCCATGAAGCAGCCGCAAGAAAGCAGTCACCAACAGAGGATAACGAACGTGATGCAGGCATACTTTGTTGCAAGGAAGTGGAGATCTGCTAAATTGGCTAATGTGATCATCCGATCTGTCCTGAGTGCTCCACCCGCTTGCGTGTACTTTGCGAGCAGAATGAATGCCTCATTTGTCGGCAAGTGCTGTCCAAAGTAAATTTTAAGTACAAGAAACTGCCCTACCGAGAACTTTAAGCTAAGAATCGTTCCGGCTACTTCAGCAAAAAGTATAAAATCGGTTTCTATTCAGCGAAGATCCAACAGGCTTTCCTCAATTTATTAGATCATCCGTGTCCAAAGTTAAATTTGCACCGCAATAAAAATCTCTGAAAATCGAAAAAGATTAATAAGAACAAAAGCATGAAATTTCGCATCCATACTCACCCAACCGTTTCAGCAAACTTATGTAATGGCCGCGTGGTAGTAAATTTTAGACAATGACATTTATGCATTGTATGTATGTGATTACGTTCCACATCAGGAATGGTCATACTGCCATTCACCATTCACATTGGATAATAGCTATGTTTCTTTACGGACAATTAACACTAACCATAACTAGCTCCTGCTAGCTTTGCATGGTAACCGTTTGTAGACAATGGCCCGTAGTCATAGTCAAAATAAAGTCGACTTTAAAGTTAGTTGCAGCTTTTTGACATAATTTTCAATGGGATATCTGTCAAAAAAGCTGCAACTAACTTTAAAGTCGACTTTATTTTGACTATGACTACGGGCCATTAAATTTAATTGCACACACAATTGGATGTCATACATGTAAAACCAATGCAAAGTCACTGGGTACCACAAAATGTTAATTGGGTATTTACATGTAAAACCAATCCAAAGTCACTGGGTACCACAAAATGTTAATTGGTTATTTTACATGGGAAACCAATGCAAAATCACTANAAATTCTACGCTGCCCATACATGCCTGCACGGTAGAATACATGGCATCCATGAGTTAACATTAGGCTACATTCACACTTGGTGGTTCTTTGATTAGCAAAATAATAAAAATAATGCCATATTCACACCAACCAAGTTTACATATATAAATATACACTCGCCACCCAACAATATACCTAAATATATACATATATATACGAAACTCCGACATCATTTCAGAAGAAAACATGCCTTACTTCGCTGCTTTGAGAAAGAAGGCCGAACTATGCAGCGAGCGCTATCCGCAGCCGTGCCGTCTATGCTTTGCGAATCACCCCATTAGACTCTGCCCAGTCTATCGCGCAAAATCCCCTGAGGAGAGATTACGGGAAGCACTACTAGGCCGCTTTTGCGCTAATTGCCTCGCCATGACGCACCAGCTCAAAAACTGCACGAGCGAAGGAAGATGCCGCCGATGCGGTGAAAAACATCACTCGACGCTGCATTTGGACGAGCCCGAAAGTACGCCTAGCAAATCGTGGGCACAACAGGTGGCGGAGGAAGAAGAAGGCTGTTCCGACGATGCGCTCTCGATACTTGCGTCCGATTCTGGAAGGGAAACGAGGCCTTTCCGCCCAGAAGCCGAGGAAAGCGGACCAATAGAGCCAGCAGCGGAGACTCGGCCTCTCCGCGCTCTC